>NC_041044.1:1152147-1179647 GCF_900634775.1 Gouania willdenowi
TTTTACACATGTAAATGTAAATGTAGCCAATGTATCTACGTGATACTGATCTGACTAAACAATGTATTAATCTCTTTGGACTACTTATACCTTGTGTAAGACCTTGTGTGTGTGTAGGTGTGTGACAGCCCTGTAGTAGCAGGTGCTGCAAGTGTAGCCTCAGATGTAGCTTACCTCTTTCAGCTGAGCCAGGCGGTCCTTCATGGTGAGCTGAGGTCGCTTCAGTTAAAGAAACACTGAGTTACAGACGATCCACAGACTGTTAGATCTAGTGCTTTCTTTATCCTCCTGAGCTAAAAAACAAAACATCAACCTGATCAATGACCTGATCAATGACCTGATCAATAACCTGATCAATGACCTGATCAATAACCTGATCAATGACCTGATCAATAACCTGATCAATAACCTGATCAATCCAATCCAGCAGAGCAGAGTGAAGAAGAAGAAGTAGAAAAAGAAGAAGAAGAAGAAGAAGAAGAAGGAGCAGAGTAGTTCCAGTTCCACTAAGCCTGATATATCCTCTAAGATTAGGATTAGGACATAAAGCCCTCCCTCATGCTAATGCTAATGCTAATGCTAGGACTACAGACACAAGTCTGTCATTCAGTCTGTTTACTAGTACACACACACACACGCACACACACGCACACACACACACACACACAGAGAGAGAGAGAACGGTACCATCATCGTTCACTCTTTAAAGTTTTGGAACACATTTAAATCCCATTAATAACATATTATATAAAGTCACAATTTCTGACATTTTTTTAAAAATAATTGTGATTAAATGACCAAAACTAATCTAATCCTGATGAAACTCAGTGGAATAATTCAGGAAAAAACCCAACATAACAGAGTCACATTTACTGTTTTTTTTAGATTGTTTAAGCAAGATTTTCAAAACATAGCCTGTGTTTTCAAAACACTACACACAATTAGCACAACCACACACACAATTAGTACAACCACACACACAATTAGTACAACCACACACACAATTAGTACAACCACACACACAATTAGTACAACCACACACACAGTTAGCACAACCACACACACAATTAGTACAACCACACACACACAGTTAGCACAACCACACACACAATTAGCACAACCACACACACAATTAGCACAACCACACACACAATTAGTACAACCACACACACAGTTAGCACAACCACACACACAGTTAGCACAACCACACACACAATTAGTACAACCACACACACACAGTTAGCACAACCACACACACAATTAGCACAACCACACACACAATTAGCACAACCACACACACAATTAGTACAACCACACACACAGTTAGCACAACCACACACACAATTAGTACAACCACACACACAGTTAGCACAACCACACACACAATTAGCACAACCACACACACAGTTAGCACAACCACACACACAGTTAGCACAACCACACACACAATTAGTACAACCACACACACAGTTAGCACAACCACACACACAATTAGCACAACCACACACACAATTAGCACAACCACACTAACAATTAGCACAACCACACACACAATTAGTACAGCCACACACACAGTTAGCACAACCACACACACAATTAGCACAACCACACACAGTTAGCACAACCACACACACAATTAGTACAACCACACACACAGTTAGCACAACCACACACACAATTAGCACAACCACACACACAGTAAGCACAACCACACACACAATTAGCACAACCACACACACAATTAGCACAACCACACACACAATTAGCACAACCACACACACATTTAGCACAACCACACACACAATTAGTACAACCACACACACAATTAGCACAACCACACACACAATTAGCACAACCACACACACAATTAGCACAACCACGCACACAATTAGCACAACCACACACACTATTAGCACAACCACACACACAATTAGCACAACCACGCACACAATTAGCGTACTGCACACTAATGTACTACACACTAACACACTACACACTAACGTACTACACACTAACACACTACACACTAATGTACTACACACTAACGTACAACACACTAACGTACTACACACTAACACACTACACACTAACGTACTACACACTAACACACTAACACACTACACACTAACGTACTACACACTAACGTACTACACACTAACGTACTACACACTAACACACTACACACTAACGTACTACACACTAACACACTACACACTAACGTACTACACACTAACACACTACACACTAACACTACACACTAACGTACTACACACTAACGTACTATACACTAACGTACTACACACTAACGTACTACACACTAACACACTACACACTCAAGTGGGAGCTGAACATCAGCTCCCTTATCAAAAAAGCTCAGCAGAGGATGTACTTTTTGCGGCAGCTGAAGAAGTTCAGTCTGCCAACAAAGATGATGGTGAACTTCTACAGCTCCATCATCCAGTCCATCCTCTGCTCCTCCATCACCATCTGGTACGCTGCAGCTACGGCCAAGGACAAGGCCAGACTGCAGCGTATCATCCACTCTGCAGAGAAGGTCATCGGCTGCAATCTGCCCTCCCTCCAGGACCTGTACGCCTCCAGGATTTTGAGGCGTGCAGGAAAGATTGTGGCCGACCCCTCCCACCCCGGTCATAAACTGTTTCAATCTCTCCCTTCTGGTAGGAGGTTTCGGTCCATCAGGACCAGAACCTCCAGACACAAAAACAGCTTCTTTCCCTCCCCCCCCACCCACATGAACCCACCCCCAGCCCCCCCCTGAACCCCCCCCCCCCCCCCCCACCCGATCACCACCTCCACCAGCTTGATACCTGCTGCACTGTATATATATATTTATATTTATATTTATCCTATTTATCCTTTATTCTCTATCTATCCTTTATTTATCCCTCATCCTTTATATTTATCATTATTATTATTATTATTGTTGCTGGGTTGTGCTTTGTTGTTCTGTTTTTATTTCTTTTATTTCTTTTTGTTGCTTGTTTTGTGCACCAACCACCAAGTCAAATTCCTTGTACTGTCCTCAAAACTGTACATGGCAAATAAAACATTTCTGATTCTGATTCTGATTCTAACGTACTACACACTAACACACTACACACTAACGTACTACACACTAACGTATTACACACTAACACACTACACACTAACGTACTACACACTAATGACTACACACTAACACACTACACACTAATGTACTACACACTAACGTACTACACACTAACACACTACACACTAACACACTACACACTAACACACTAACGTACTACACACTAACACACTACACACTAACACACTACACACTAACGTCCTACACACTAACGTACTACACACTAACACACTACACACTAACGTACTACACACTAACGTACTACACACTAACACACTACACACTAACACACTACACACTAACACACTAACGTACTACACACTAATACACTACACACTAACACACTACACACTAACGTCCTACACACTAACGTCCTACACACTAACGTACTACACACTAACGTACTACACACTAACACACTACACACTAACGTACTACACACTAACACACTACACACTAACGTACTACACACTAACACACTACACACTAACACACTACACACTAACGTACTACACACTAACGTCCTACACACTAACGTACTACACACTAACACACTACACACTAACACACTACACACTAACGTACTACACACTAACACACTACACACTAACGTACTACACACTAACACACTACACACTAACGTACTACACACTAACGTCCTACACACTAACACACTACACACTAACGTACTACACACTAAGACACTACACACTAACGTACTACACACTAACACACTACACACTAACGTACTACACACTAACACACTACACACTAACGTACTACACACTAACACACTACACACTAACGTACTACACACTAACGTACTACACACTAATACACTACACACTAACGTCCTACACACTAACGTACTACACACTAACGTACTACACACTAACACACTACACACTAACGTACTACACACTTACACACTACACACTAACGTACTACACACTAACGTACTACACACTAACACGCTACACACTAACGTACTACACACTAACACACTACACACTAACGTACTACACACTAACACACTACACACTAACGTACTACACACTAACGTACTACACACTAATACACTACACACTAACACACTACACACTAACGTCCTACACACTAACGTACTACACACTAACACACTACACTCTAACGTACTACACACTTACACACTACACACTAACGTACTACACACTAACGTACTACACACTAACGTACTACACACTAACACACTACACACTAACGTACTACACACTAATACACTACACACTAAAACACTACACACTAACGTACTACACACTAACACACTACACTCTAACGTACTACACACTTACACACTACACACTAACGTCCTACACACTAACGTACTACACACTAACACACTACACTCTAACGTACTACACACTTACACACTACACACTAACGTACTACACACTAACGTACTACACACTAACACACTACACACTAACGTACTACACACTAACACACTACACACTAACGTACTACACACTAACGTACTACACACTAGTGTAATATGATATTTACAGTAAAACAATCTCACAGTTCATTAGTAGATGAAGAGGTATTTGTGAATCATAATCACTAGAATCTTACCTTTAAAAAAAAACATAAAAAAGGTTGTTAAGACTTTCAAATGTAACTATAAAAAAACTGATCAAATCATAGACTTTATTAACAGTACTGCAGCTAAATCTCTTCATTGTATGATCATTTCTCATATTGATACTGTTTGACTGTAAAAATAAAACCTGTAGAACAGTTTATAAACCAATTAGTTTTCTTCACTTTGTCTAACTTTAGAGAATTATCATCTTTTGAGTTTTAATAACTTTAGAAATATTAAACATGTCGGCCTCATCTATAAATGTGTCCATGGTTTACTTATTTATTCTTAGTGTATGAATAGTAGGTGTATACTGTACGTAGGATGACAATTCAAACACAGCCCAAAAGCACACAACATAACAAAAAATACAAAGACAAAAAAATATGCAAAATGACAACAAGAAAAATGCACAAAATATCTAAAAAAAAATGAAAAAATACACAAAATAACAGAAAATACATTAAAGGACAATAAAAAGACACAAGGACAGACAAATACACACTAGGACAGTAAAATACACAAAATAACAGAAAACTAAATAAATACAGAAGTACAGAAAACATAATAACAGAAAAATAAACAGACAACAGAAATACACAATATGACTGAATATCAACATGTGCTCATTTGATCATAAAACTCACATCGACCCTACATTCTGCTACTGACTAAACTTCCTGTTAACTTCAAAATAAGAGTTGCAGCGTTATTTGTTTTGCATGAATATATCTTAGTTAAATGTTGGTTAGTGCTTTGTAAGCAATAATATTCTTTATTCATATTACACATTATGTTAGTAACCAATGATGGAAATAATAAACACTATTTAGTTGTTTAAAATCATTTATTTTTTCATTGATTCAGTCATAAACCAACATACTTTTAAAATGGAAAATGTTGCTTCTTGTGTCAAATATTGTTATGAGATGAATTTACATGTAATTAATGACAGAGTCTGTATTTAATTACTGTAGTTTAAACAGAAGGAAACAGCTCTGATACACAGACACGTCATGTGTTTGACTGTAGAGACATCAGACAGTTGACCACACAGGAAGCCGTTAGTCTGGCGTCAGCATCAGAGTCCCAGCAGTCAGTGAGGATCCTCTTCACATCACATCCCTGAGAACCAATCAGATGTTAGTTTAGTGGGACTCAACCAGGCCTGACTCAATTACATGTTTCAATTACAATTACGTCTTCAATTATCCATGTTTAGTTTAGTTTTATTGAACAATTCACATTCATATTTTTACAAAACACATTAGATCGATATATTTCCTTTATTGTCATTCAACATAACATCAGTGATGCATTTGAACAAAATGAAGTTGCATCAGCCTCAACAAAAACAGTTGGATAAGCAGCAAGAATACAAGAGTAAAATTAATAAAAAAAGATAAAAACCAGGTCAGGAGGGATGCAGAATAATTATATACATGTATTAGTGCAAAGCGTACGTGCAAAAAGAGGTGTGTGTGTGTGTGTGTGTGTTCCTCAAATATCTCTGTAAATCAGGCTCAGACTGAGCTGAAACTTTCAACATGGCTGCTGCTTGGTTCAAGGGTGAGCAACATCAAATTTGTTTGGACAGCAATGATACTGTTAATGAATTATTTCATAAAATTGTCTTAAATACAGCTTTGCGGAACAGCTCAATGTTGACAGGTAGTCATGGTAACTCAGGGAGAAAGCTGTGTAAAATCTACAGGAGTGACTGCACAAAGGGCTTTTAAAAACCACTAAAGTGGGTCTAATATCCTACAAAAACACCCCATAAATATTGACCAGCAGGTGTCCTCAGTGAGCAACGTTTGGAACTAAGGTGAGTAATAATAATAATAATAAAAATAATAAAATAATAAATAGGCTATCACTACATACAGTATATGCTAGCCTATGTTACAGTGCTAAATATTAAACCTCCCACTTTTCTATAGAAGTACATACTTCCTACAGGCACTGCACTAGTAATTGCAAATTCCATATGTTTGTAAAAAACTGGGACATGGAAATAAGAATTTAGCACTCATAATAAATAAAACAATGGAAATAAAATGTGTCCAGAAAAAAAGGTGCAAATGTTAATTAAACCCAGAGCAGCTTTGAGTTTAACATTTAAAAACTAAAGTGTTAACTATAAAACTAAGGGACCTGCCTAACAGAAAAAAGCTCAAACTACCAAATTTCTGCGTCTTTTTATGTCGTGACGCCATCTTCAAAGGTTGTAAAAGTAACGAGCTAATTTTTATAATGTAAGGAGTAGAAAGTACAGGTATTGGCTTAAAAAAGTCGCCATAAAAATAAATACTTCAGTAAAGTAGTTACCAGAAAAAACTACACACATTCATACATTACATCATAATATAGCATTTATATAAATTCCAACTATTACAGAGTTACCTACATTTTTAAAATGGTCTAATGTCATTTGCATATTTCCCTAAAACACTTCTATTATAATGTATTTAGAATTTCTGTGGACTGGCAGCATGTTTTAGGTTTTTATCTAAATGATTCCAAAGGTTGACACCTTTTCACGTGATACATTGACCCTTCAGGGTCGTATGAGCTAGGGCTGGGCAATGTGCAGCAAAATTCATATCTCAATATTTTTTTCCCAAAATGCCGATATACGATGTAAATCATTTCAATTCAAATAAAGTCTGAGCAGAAAGACAATTCTGAGTTAAATTTGCTTATGCAAAATTACCTCAAAAAATACACAAAACGACTACAAAAACATAAATTAACAGAGAAACATAAAAAAAAAAAAAACACAAATACATAATAAGACAACAAACCATGCACAAAAGAAAAAGAAATGCACAATGAAGAAGAAAAATACATAAAAGAACAACAAAAATACACAAATAATACACTTCCTCATCCGTCAGTCCAAACCATCCTCCTGTCAGTTGGACCCTCTCCCCATATTCCTGGTCAAAGCCTCCCTCCCCTCTCTGATTCCCATCTTCATCATCATCATCATCATCATCATCATCATCATCATCATCATCATCACTGGAACTGTTCCCTCATCTTTATAAAGCGCTGCAATAAGCGCTGAGAAGACCTGCTGCTGATCCTTTCATTCTCAATAACTTCCGTCCCAACTCAAATCTCTCCTTCATTAGTAAAATTCTCAAAAAAAAAAACAGTTGCTATCCAACTTCACTCTCACCTATCCCAGTTCTCAAATACACCTTGTGGTGCCCCTGGACACATCATCAGTGATGTAACCTGGGATCACAGGGGGTTTCGGGTCTTTCAACAATCAGACCCCCTCCTCCAGGCGACCCAACTGGGGTTGATCAAGCCCCAGCTTGTGCCCAGGTAGCGCTACCCTACGTGCCACTCCTCTCCTCTTCTGATCCACAGCCACCTTGATGCCACTTCTTCAGCATCTGTAGCCAACTTGATGGCCTTTCGCTGGCTGGCTCCAGCAATGCCCAGCATCTTGTAGGCCCTGCAGAAAGACTGGCCCGCAAATCCTCTGCATCCTACTTCGATGGGTTGGCATCTTGCCCGCCAACCATTGCTCCTGCACTCCTCCACTAGCTCGGAGTACTTAGCCCTCTTCCTCTCATGGGCCTCCTCCATTTGGTCCTCCCAAGGCACAGTAAGCTCCAGAAGAACTACCTGCTTGGTGGCTACTGAAGTAATCACAATGTCTGGCCTCAAAGTTGTTTTTGCGACCTCTTCGGGGAACTTTAGTTGCTTCCCCAGATCAACCTTTAGCTCCCAATCACGCGTCGTTGCCAACAGGCCAGGGGAGGTATTTTGGGTGGTCACTGCAACCTTCTCCCCAGCTGTGACGAAAGTGATGCTCTTCTTCACTGAGCGAAGGCTCTTGCTGTGGCTAATCCCGCAGCAGATGGAAATAGCTATTGCTTTAAGGACCTGGTCGTGTCTCCAGCGGTAGTGCCCTTCACCCAGGGCTTTCGAACAGCAGCTGAGGATGTGCTCCAAGGTTCCTCTCCTCTGACAGAGGGGGCAAGCCGGTGTCTCTGCCTTCCCCAGATGCAAAGGTTGGATGGGCTAGGCAGCACGTCATAAACCGCCTGGATCAAGAATTTGATTCGGTGGGGCTCAGCTTTCCACAGCTCGGTCCATGTGATCTTACGCTCCAGCGCTTGCTCCCATCTCATCCAGGCTCCCTGCTGCCGCATTCCCACCATTTGGCTGCCCCGCTTCTCCTCTAGTCCTGCTCGCACCTCCTCGAGGATCAGCGCCCTCCTCTCTCTCTTCTTTGCTTTATTAAAGGGAGTTCTACCACTACCCAGGCCAGCTCTTCCTTGTGCCACTTTTCCGACCTGTACCCTCTGCCGTAGCCTAGACTCAGCAACATCCACGGCCACAGCAGCTCTCCACTTCCGTTCCGTCCGGACCTCAATCCCAGCCTGGGCAACCTTTGGGTCACTAGACTCCCGGTATTGGAGCAGCTCCCTGGACCGGGTCACCATGAACTCTTCACTTAGGCTGCTCATAGGGAGCTTCAGCTTGTTGCTTTGCCCATATAGGGCAATGCTGCTCAGGCTTCGCGGCAGTCCGAGCCACCTGCGGAGAAACCTGCTGACCTCATCTCGAAGCCTTCCACTGTTGAAATGGGGAAATCATAGACCAAGAGGGGCCAGAGGATCCGAGGGAGAATGCCATGCTGGTAAATCCAGGCCTTGAACTTTCCAGGGAGGCCAGACTTGTCCACGGCGGCCAACCAGGTCTCCAGCTCCTGATTCGTTGATTGTGTGGAAGCTGCATCTCTCAGGCTACAGTTGAACACCTTTCCCAGGCTCTTCACTGGTTTCTCTGTTAGTGATGGAATCTTGGTGGTGCCAAGGGAGAAACTAAACTTGCCAGTGACCTTCCCTTTCTTCAGCACGAGGGACCTAGACGTTAGCTGGCTTAAAGCTCATACGAGCCCACAAGATCAACTCCTCAAGGCCACTTAAAATCCACCTGCAGCCTGGGACAGATGTCGTTGTCACCGTCAAGTCATCCATGAAGGCTCAGATTGGTGGCTGTTGGACTCCGGACTTGCTGAGGGGCCCCTTGCACTGAACTTCCGCAGACTTAACCAGCATGTTCATGGACAGTGCAAAGAGGATGACAGAAATTGTGCATCCGGTGATGATTCCCTTTTCGAGTTTGTGCCAGTCTGACGTTGTTGATCCAGAGGAGACTCTCAGGCTAAAGTTGGAATCGTAGTCCAGGATCAGATCTTTGACCTTCTTTGGGACGTGGTGCCTGTTTAGTGCCTCTTCGACCAGCTTGTGGGGTATGGGTCCATAGGCATTTGCAAGGTCCAGCCACAACACAGCCAGGTCGCCCTTGTTCTCTCTGGCTTCCCTTATGAGCTGGGTGACCACACCTGTGTGCTCCAGACACCCGGAAACCTTTGGGATCCCTCCTTTCTGGACCGAGGTGTCGATGTAGGAGTTTTTCAGGAGGAAGTCTGTCAGTCGCCTCGAGAAGAGGCTGAAGAAGATCTTCCCTTCAACACTTAGCAGCGAGATGGCTCGGAACTGGTTGATGTTCTGTGACTTTTCCTCCTTCGGGATTCACACACCCTCTGCCTGTCTCCACTGGTCAGCCACTTTGCCCTTCCTCCAGATTACCTTCAGGATCTTCCAAAGCCTGTGGAGTAGCCTGGGGCAGTTCTTATACACCTTTTAAGATACTCCACTGGGCCCCAGAGCAGAGCTCGCTCTGGCCTTTTTGACCACTTCCTGAATCTCCTTCCAAGCGGGCTCCTTACCGTTGAAATCCCAAGTTGGTGCAGGTGGATCAATTAGGGACCTGCAGGGGCCCAGGTCTTGCTCTCTGCAGGAATCACTGTAGGTCTCCTTGAGGTAGTGGTCGACCTCAGCTTTGGAGCAGGTAAGTTGGCCACTGCGCTTCTGTCCTAGCAGCTGCTTTGTGAACCCAAACAGATTTGCAAGGAAGGCAGCTCGCTTCCTGGACCTCTCTTTCCTCCTCCTCCTGTGCCACTCTGCCCTTCTCAAGGTCATCAGCCTCTTGCGGATTAAGCTGCGCATCTCTGCAAGAGGTCCCTTCTCCTCTTCACTTGCTGCCTTGAACTGCTGCTTTAATCTCTTTAGTTCTTGTCTGAGCTGATGCATCTTGCTAGCTCTGTTGTTCATGATGTAGGGGAGCTTTACTGTTCGTTTCTCCGCTAGCCCAAACTTCTCTGCTGCTAAGCTGATGATGATTGTCGTCGTCGCCTTGAGGCGTCGTTCAGCTTCACCTTTAACAGTTGCTTCCAGAATGCTGTCTGCAACTTCATCAAATTGGAGCCACTCCTTCTCCTTGCTAGCTTGGGGCCACTTCACCCGACGATGTTCTGATGTCGGTTCTTGCATCTCTTGCCACATATACATTCGATAGTCGTTGTCGTGCTACCATTGCTATGTGTCGTTATCGTTTGATCCGTCCGATGAACAGTTCCAGTCTAGTTTCTCCATCTAAATCAACAACTCCCCCCCCCCCCCCCCCCACAGGTTAAGAGTCTGGGTGTCGTCCTCTACAGCACTCTAATTGTCAAATCCCACATCAATGATATCACCCGGTCAACATATTTCCACCTCCGTAACATTAATGGCCTCAGCCCCTCCCCCACCCCTCACACTACTGCTATCCTTGTCCACTCTTTCATTTTGAACATTATCAGTTTTTATTTGAATTTGTACATCATTATTATACTTACAAATAACATCATTTTGGTTTTAAAGGGGACATATCATGGTTTTAAATCCTTCCTTTTTACATATAAATCATACAGTTGTGGTCTATATAAAGCAGAACTGCAATGCTTGGGTCTGAATTCCTCATTATTATAGCTCCACCCCTTTTCTACCCCTTTTCTGATGTGCTTCTGAGAGCAACTCGTTTTGGTGCTGTCTCTTTAAATGCAAATGAGACACTCCATACCCCGCCCCCTCTCCAGGTTCAACTCCACCCTGCTCGGCCATTTTTGTAGTTTGATAGAAGAGATACGGCTATGTAGCGGTGCATAAACTTTTTATTCAGAGGTTATTTATAAAATGTCAACAACGTTAGACTTGTCCATCCAGCCTTACATGTTCCAGCCAGAGTCTGACCCAGTGGAGCGAGATGAAAATGAAGATGATGAACCTGCAGAACCCTAACAAGTGAGCTAACACAAGCACCGAGCTAACGCTAGCGCCGAGCTAACGCTAGCGCCAAGCTAACGTCACGAAATGCATTTTAATACAGTCTTTTCAAAGACAAAAACGTCAAAATGAAATGACTAATGAAAACTTTAGACTTAAATTAAATCACGTAGGCCATATCATCAAGGATCTAAAACGAGCACACAGCGCTAACATATGAAGTCGGTGCAACTGCTAATGCTAACAAAACAATGACAGAGACGTCTTATCATCACACTTTTTAGCGTTATTTACAGCTTACCGAAGTGCTCTGTTCATCGTCTCCAAAGATAGAAGGAATTGAACCCTCAACCAGACAAAGTCTTTCTGTAAATCCTTCTTTATACTGGTGGAGGTTGATGAAGCAGTCATCATTGAAGTGCTTCACACACAAAAATGACCTTATCCACAGATGTGGTACATTTCTATAAAAAATAAAACTCAACCAGACACTTTGAAAAGGTTCTGATGCTGGGAGACGGTGTAATGAAGCGTGTGGGTTACTACATCCAACAACCCAACATTTTGACTTATCCTCTCGTAACTTCTACATCCTGGAGCTTGGACTACAAAATAAAAGCCAGAAATAAAAATGGCGGATTGCTCGAAGTGTTGGGCCTGGAGTCGATGTCCTAATTTGGCAGTTCTGCTGCAAATACTGTGACGTTATTGTTCAAAAAACGTAATAGAGAATAGAAAAATCTAAACAGATTGAAAAATATGAGCAAAACAGAAAATAAAGATATTAACGGAGCACCTGAAGAGACTAATTTGAACTTTTCTGAACTTCTAAGCACTCTAAATAAACAACAAAATGCATTTAAGGGCTAAAAAAAAGTGGATTTAACATGATATGTCCACTTTAATATGTTTAGTGAACCATTCTTTAAAGCTTGTATAATTATGCTGTGGTAGTGAGTACCTGCAATATTGTGGTGTCGTCAGTAAATAATATAAAGTTTAAATTAGTTGATAAATCAATCAAGTCATTTATAAACAACAGAAACAGTTTTGGTCCTAGAATCGACCCCTGGGGGACACCGCAAGTAATGCTCCTCCATGTTCAATTACAACTCAATTATGATTACGGTGGCCTGCATTTTTTCCAATTACAATTAAAATTACAATTACTGTTTTTCCCTGAAATGAAATTATGTTATGAAATTATGTTGTCAATTACTAAAGTTAAATTTAACTAATTACAATTACTGAGCCTGAAATAAATGACCCCATAAAACATTTTTATGCCTTATGATAGCCTCATCTTGGAAAAAACATTATCTAAAAAAAAAGGCCAATATTTTTCCATTTTCATGCCTTGACACTGACAATTTTTATAGAATTTACATGACAATTACAAATACAAAGTAAATAATCTGAAATTAATTACAAGTTAACTATGATTACAACAGCAACATATTTTTTCTGTGGGGGTTACCTCAGGCAGCAGGTCCCAGGGTGGGGGTATGGAGGGTCTCTGGTTCATGGAGCAAACGTGATGAATCAAACGTTCCCGTGAAGCATTTGGTCCCAACTCCAACTCAAAAGGAAGCAGATGTTGTGGAACATCAGCATCTGTAGAAATAATGTAATTACTATTATATCATTGTTAACATTTACTTTCTATCCCAATATTCACGATCACGGAGGGGGGCAACTTCTGTCACAGAGGGAACCATAAAAATGTGTTAGTTTGATCTGAGGGTCACATTATGAACATTCATGTGAGCATTAGAATAATGACCAAACTGAGCATTAATGCAGGGGATAAAAGGGGTTTGTCTTTGTTTGTGGTTTGGTTGTGTCGCCAGTTTGACCTCATTTTGTGTGTTTTTGGGGTCACACTGTATTTATGTTGTTGTTTTCTGTATTTCCCTGTCATTATGTGTAATTTTGTTAACAGTTTGTGTGTCTTTGGAGCTATTCTGTAATAATGTGTCTGTCGTTGTTGTCATTTTATGTTTTATGAGTCATTTGTGTATTTTTTTGTGTGTTTTTCTCTTATTCCATGTGTTTGTTGTTGTCTTGCTCATTATGAGGCATTTTGTGCATTTCTCTTGTCCTTTGGTGTATTTTTCCTGTAAAAATGAATGTTTTTTGGAGTCATATTGTGTATTTCTGTTGTTGTTTTGCTTGTTTGTCAGTATTGTGGGTTTGCGGAGTCATTTTCTGTGTTTTTCTTGTCTTTTTGTGTACTTTTATTGTCAGTTTTTGTAATTTTGTATATTTTTGAGTCATTTTCTTTTATTGTATTACTGTATTTACCTGTAATGTTGTAGTTCTTTGCAGTTTTTTATGTATTTATGCATGTTTTTTTTTTTGTATTTTGATTTGTGTATTTTTCCATCATTTTGTGTATATTAGTATTTTTCTTGTCATATTTTTGCTCCTTTTAATGTATTTTTGCTACATTTCTCCCATTTTTGACACTTCTACATCACATTTTAATGACTTTTCTACACATTTTTTCCACTTTCCAGACATGTTCATCACTTATAAACCCTTTCTACCACTTTTACACCTAATGTCACATATGTTGACCCATTATTGTCACTTTTAACCTCTTTTCAACATATTTCATGATTATTTTTGCCAATTTAACCACATTCACCATTTGTCATGTCCATTATTTACCAGTTTAAAATAATTGTTCCAATATAAACACTTTGAACAATTTTTACCACTTTTTCTATCTGTTTTTATCCACTCTAATTTACAACTTTTAACCATTTTCTGTGGTTTTTTAAAATTCCATTTCACCATTTTTGGTCACTTTGAACCATTTTATTAGTGATTAAAACAAATATTTCCATCTTTAAGATGACTATAATAATAATAATAAACGTTCCTGATAACAGTGGATATTATTCAGATGAATAAATAAATGTGGTTATCACAGATTCATAGAACAATAGACCATCATTTTACTGACTTTATGGATGGACCCCAAAAATCTCTCCTTTATTCCCCCTTATAGATGGTCCTGTCTCCACATGACTGTTCTTCAATGTTCATGTCTGTGTTCAACCACCTTCAGCTACAGTGGGGGTCCCTGCTCTATGGAACCTTTATTTTGGAGGGTCCCTGCTCTCTGGGACCTTTATTTTGGGGGTCACGGCCTAAAAAGTTTGAGAGCCAGTGCTTTAGAACACCTGACCTTGAAACAGATGTGAGCAGCGCATCCAGACCTCCCACAGGATCAGAGCCAGGGCGTAGACGTCGCCCTGGAACATGAAGGAGCTGCTGGTCAGGTTCACCTCTCCCTCCAGGAGCTCAGGGGACATGTAGCGCAGTGTGCCCACCGCAGGGCCACCCTGGAGACCACCACACACACGTTAGTGCCTTTACACTCTATCTATGTGATATATGTCTAGCCTTCATCCACAGGCCTTCTACAGTGGAAGAAAAACTCTATTTTTGAAGCACAACTCATACAGTGACATGGAATTCATGTGATTTACACAAATCAATCAATACTTTCATGTCAAAGTAACTAACACACACACACACACACACACACACACACACACACACACACACACACACACACACACACACACACGTACTACACAGACAGGGAGACAGAAACCTGAGCCTTTGGCCAGACATAGGCAACTGGCAACTCGGGGGCCACATGTGGGTCTAATTTTGCGAGACCCGCTAAACAAGTCAACAAAAATTGTATTTAAAGAATATGGAAGTAATATAAAACCCAACATAATACACAAGGTAACTCCCAAAACACACAAATTGACAGCAAAATACACAAAAATTCAAAAGTACATAAAAAATGACAAGAAAATGTAGAAAATGACCCCAAAAAATGCACAAATTGACAACATAAATGCAAAAAATGACACAAAATTACATCAAGAACACAATAAAATCCTAAAACACACATGACTCCAAATATGCACAAAATGCATTGCCCCCCTAGTGGTCAGACGTTTTCTTTACAATTTTCCCAAATTAATTTGAAAAAATAAAATTAATTTCTTTATTCCTTTCATGAAAATGCATATAGTTGTACAAGCCACATATGGTTCACACTTTCATTGTTTTATACATTTTCATGATCAGAAAGGAGCAGATGGAATAATAATATTCTTACATTTATCTGTCCCCACAATTGTTAATATAATGTGCATAAAATACAGATATTTAATTTGAAGTGCCATAAAACACAGTAACTGTACAATATATATATTTATATGAATTAATTTCTTGCAGTATGAGATTTTAGTGAAATGGTCCCAAACTTTTGAGACTTTAGGTTGGTTCTTCTTCGGTTGTGCAACTCTTCTTCACAACGTAAATGGTGAAGCGTCACTGAACTCACGTGGGCCGTAGATTTTATGCGGGAAAATATGTAATTTCAACATTATTGTGCCCTAGTTTGTATTTCTACATATACATAAAATACTAAATATGTAAGAAACTGGCAATATCCAAGCAATATGTGACAGACATCAGTTCCTACAGTCTAAACTTTAACATTGCTATTAAATTAAGAGAAATTTTATGCAATAATTTTAGAAAAATGTAAGGTTTTGTAAGAATTTAGATATTTTTTTTTAAGTTTAACATTAAAAATGACTGCAATCATGCAGCATCTGCAAATACTGTTGAGTTTAATTCACAGTCATTCCTGTTTTTTCTGTCATTTTTATTTTCTCTTGGGGGTTGAATGGATGCTCCAAAGCTCCCTGCATATGTCACAGTGCTCCACTGAGGAGTTGAACAACAGAACAGTAGGTTTTTAAATATATCAGGGCGTGGCACCTGGACGTTGTGTGTGTGGCTCCGCCCCCATTGACGTCCTACGCAGGAACACAGAACAGCGGAGTCTTCAAAGTCACACAGGACGCAGGAGAAGTCTGCTCTGAGCAGAACGTTGGAGCTGCTCAGGTCTCTGTGGGCCACGGATGGTTTGTGAACACCTGGAACACAGACAACATCAACACAGACACAGACACACACACACAGACACACACACACACACACACAGACCGTTGAGCTGAAGGTCAGAGTGCAGATAGGAAAGCCCCTGAGATAAGGACAGACACATGTTGAACGCTGACGTCCAGCTGATGGAGTGTTGGCTCAGGAAGGAGTGAAGAGAACCCTGAAACACAAAGAAATGGTGATTATTAGGTACGAACAGGTAGACAGATACACCCTTAGTGATGCTCAAGCTCCTCCCCTTTTGTCCTGCATGAGAAAAGGTCCTTTTCTTTCTGCTAGAGTCCAATTTGTTTTCATTTATTTAAGAATATAAACGACTCTCTACGGCATTATTCCCCCTAAAGATGTTTTTCTATCAGGGTGTTTATTTGAGTTCTTGTGAGTATTCTTCTGTGATCTGCTGTGCACTGGCCCCTCCCCCTCCTCCACAGACCAAATGACAGACAGGTAAACAGGTAATAATGGCGTTGGTGCTTTTCTGTAAATTAGACAAGTTGACTAGTTTTGTTTCATTTAAAATAATACTAATGAGATGAAAGGTAGGTGTTAAAGCTGATATCCAGACTTTCTGAGAAACGTCTCGATGTCCCGCCCTAAAGAGCATCACTTCCTCCCACTGCCTCTGCCAATCTACCAGAAGCCACACCTCTACTTTTTTGCACGCGTATTGCGTAACATAAGAAGGTCGCATCAGGTCACATTGATTCTATGCATCAGGTAAGAGCCATAATCATATTTACATGTTTGCTGTTGTTGTTTCCGTGCACAGTTCCACATTCACTTTGATTGACAGTCTCAAAAACAGGAAGTAGAAGCCTATTGGCTGGGTGCATTCAGAGATCGTTTCCCTTTGTATAGGGGTCTATAGGATGAAGGAGGGACTTATATACATTAATGTATATGAATGACCACCAGCAGTAGATCATAGTAAAAGACTAGTTAGAGATTTTTTCACATCTTAAAAGAATCATACATAAACAGATTTCTCAGAAACTCTGGATATCAGCTTTAATGTGATAGTGACAGTGTGCTGAGCAGGGGTGGAAAGAGTACAGAAAAAAATCTACTTAAGTAAAAGTACTGTTACTTTGATTAAATTTAACCTTTTTTTGCTTGTGTCAACACATCCAATGTGTCAGAGCATCCAATAAATCACCTCTGAAAGCAAGAAATGTGTACAGTATGTTATATAAAGTCTATAGAACATTCTAGGTGGAATGAGCTGAAGGAGGATTCAATGATACTGATGCCCCAGGGTGACGTGTGCACACCTACAAATACAGATTTATATTAATAATAATAATTGTAATAAAAATCACATGATCATTGCACAAAACTGCTGATCAATCAGCTACAACACCTGTAGCTGTTATAAAAAGAAACGCACACACAATGCGTAAAGACGCACAGTGGCTTATCAGGCACTGCTGGAGGACGAGGCGCACGGGAGGCCAGAGTCAGTGCCAGGCAGTATTAAATGGGGGAGCATTAAGAAAACTTCGGGGGGCACAAAAATGCTCCACTCTGAGTCGCACACGTTATTTACTATAATATTTAGTTATTAAAAAGCATTGTGGTTTTGTTTTGTCTGTTTTTGCTTGTTATTCATTTATTTATTTATTCAGTTGGATCATGAGTTTATATCGGTTGTGTTCACTAAAATAACTGTGAACAAGTTGAAAATATCTGGCTGTGATTTTTTTTTACAATAATAATAATATTATGATATTGTGTGTGTGTGTGTGTGTGTGTGTGTGTGTGTGTGTGTGTGTGTGTGTGTGTGTGTGTGTGTGTGCGCGTGCGTGTGTGTGTGCGTGTTGTGGGCGTGGCTAAGGGTAATCCATACATCACCTCTGGCTCTAACCATGTTCTCAGTCGATTCTCACACTCACATGTTCAGCGAACTGCATCACGATGAAGAAGCTGGTATCGTGTGGTTTGGTCCCAGAGCCGAGGAAGAGGACGATCCCAGCGTTCTTCATCAGAGGAAGTTCATAAACCTCCTTCTCTGCTCTGAACTTTTCCTCCTGCCCTCCAGGAAAACACTTCACAGCAACAGCAAAACCTTTGTATGTACCCTGGAAAACTGTGGCAAAATTACCTCTACCGACAACCTGGAAGACATTAGCACGGAGGTAAAAGGTTAAAGCTGGGGGCGTGTCTAAAGCATGTGATAACTGAGGAGAGGTGTACCTGTTGGAGCTCAATGAGGGCGTGGTCAATGGTAGACGGGTTTGGTTCCTGACAGGAGCACTGAGGGTTAACGCTGACATCACAGTAAGGATTCTCCTCTAGAATAACATTATCATAAGATATATATCTATACATACATATACATATATATATGTATGTATATATATATATATATATATGTATGTATATATATATATATATATATATATATATATATGTTATATATATATATATATGTTTATATGTTTGTGCCTTTCTAATCCTTCGTATGCTAAGAAAACTTTCTGAAGATATCAAGATACTTCGAAAGAAGATGAACTTTTCTTTTGAACTGGAGGAACGCAAACAACGTCTGGTAATGCAGGGAACAAGGTCGACACGAACAACGATAGAGAGGAGGAGGAATAAAAAAGACAACAATGACTGCAGATGAGAATAAATCCTACACAAAAAAGGACAAAAAAAAAATGAAAATGTGTTCAGAACAACCAAAGAATGTTTGACCAGAGAGACAAGCTTTGATGTACATTTTCTGTGTTCAAAATAGGGGAAAGTCAAGAGATCCCGGGCTACGCACAGCAACCGGGCAGATCTGGTGCTCTCCTGATGGTTTATTTAAGAGACTGCTGGGATGTTGTCCAAAGGCACAAGGACATGCTTCCCCCGAGACCTGGCAGAAAACGCGGCAGAGCCAGGTGCACAGCCCGTAGCTCTAAGATGTTGATGTGGTGTTTGCAGACCCGAGCGGCCCACCGCCCCTGAGCTGTTTGGTGTTGCCAGACTGCTCCCCAACCCAAGAGGGAGGCATCGGTCGTGACAATCTCGCGGCGGGCAGGAATCAAGCCCATGGCCACACCTCTTAAAATGAATGACTGCTTTCCCCATTGGGCCAGTGTAGTGAAGCATCGCTGAGACACTGAGTGTCCTGTGCCTGTGCCACTTTGCATCTAGGTGGAAGCTGTTGAGCCACCTCTGGAGGGGGCATACTGACAATAGACTTAGAGGCACGACAGATGCGGCTGACGTCAGCTTCCCCAAGAGTTGGAGGAATTTGACATAAGGGAGCCTCCTGCCCCCCAGAGGAGGGGAAGGAGGCCCAGTATGCTGTCCACCCGCAGACGGGATGGATATGCTCTCATACGCACAGTGTCCTGATCCACACCCAGAAAGGTGATGGTCTGGGGAGGGGTAAGGCAGCTCTTCACAGGGTTCACCCTGAGGCCCAACCGGGTCACATTGGAAACGAGTGCTGCGGTGTCCCTGGCTACCTGGCTACCGTGGCTCAGGTGGTAGTGGGTCATCTTCTGATCGAGAGGTTGGGGGTTCGATCCCAGTACCTGACTATGTGTCGAAGTGTCCTTGTGCAAGACACTGAACCCTAAGTTGCTCCCAGTGGTCGACTAGCGCCTTGCATGGCAGTCCTGTCCCACTGGTGTGTGAATGTGAGAGTGATTGGGTGAATGAGCTGATATGTAAAGCGCTTTGAGACTGTTTCAGTGTGGTGATAAAGCGCTATATAAAATCAAGTCCATTTACCATTTACCTGTGACTGTGATGGCGCACACACCAGCCAGTCATCCAGCTAGGGAAGGACCTTCGTGCCCTGGGACTGAAGGGGAGACAGTGCTGCCTCCGCACACCTGGTGAACACTCACCAGGTGTGAGGGAGAGGGAGAGGCCAAACGGAAGAACCCTGAACTAAAAATGACGGCCTTGAAAGGTAAAACAGAGGAATTGCCTGTGTTGGAGAAAGATGGGGATGTGAAAGTAAGCATCTTTTAGGTCTATGAACGTAAACCATTCTCCCCTGCCTACAGCACGCAGAACCTCCACCGTGCTGAGCATATGGAAGGGCAAGACCTTCAGAAACCTGTTGAGACCCCGCAGATCTAAAATAGGGCGAAGTCCACCATCCTTCTTTGTCACAAGAAAGTACATTGAGTAGTAACCCCCGGGCTGAGCCAGGGTCTACTGGCTCGATGGCACCCTTGACCAAGAGGGCAGACAGCTCCTGGTCGAGAGCAAGGGCTTTTGCCGGGTTGCCTATGATTGTCGTCTTGACCACCCAAGCACCCGGTGTTGAAGCAGCCCAATAGCTGAGCTGCTTCAGGGAAAAACAGCTGACAGCCTGGCCCCAAGGTCTCAGGGCCTGGCCCCCTGGCCGCGAGAGGCACCGGGGGGACGCCGATTTGAGCCCCAGGTCTGAGGCTGCCTGGAGGGCTGGCGATCGGGGACCCAAAAGTCCTGAGCTGTCCATTGGCTAGGATGCCGTGCCGGGCGCTGAGGTGGCTGGTGAGAACTGGTGCCAGCTGGGGACTGAAAGCGGAGCTGAGAAGGAACCACAGTACTCCTCGGCCTATTATGGGCAGGCAGACTCCTGCTGAGACAAGAGAGCTGCTGCCTGGTCTGCCTAGCCTAGATAATCCATTCAAGAACCTCCAGAGCTGCTGATCCAAACAGCTCTCCTGGCTCCACTGGCACAGTGCAAAGGACCCTCCTGCTGGCTTCAGTGAGCCTGGATCAGTGTGGATATCACCCGCCCCAGCTCTCTTGTCATCAGTGAACAAGCCTGCAGGGACGCATTGCTAAGGCCGTGCACCGAAGCGTCAGGTGAGGCCTCTGGCAGGGAGGCTGAGAGAGCCAGCAGGAGGTGGGACATAGAGTTCCCTATCCGCCCCATACGGGCTGCTGCCTCATAAACTTTTGACAGGAGGTCATTTGTTACCCTGCATTGAGAACAGGGACACCTTGCATCCTGCCTAAGGTCCTCATCAGGAGATATGATGTCCACATGTTTATGCCTCCGTCCATCCACTCTTTTCATTATATTCATGTCTTTTAAGGCTCTTATTAAATATTCTAGGCTGGAGTCCATCTTGGATTATGTCGTCACCAGTGCGTCATCGCTGCAAGTCGCAAGCGCATAATGACAAGAATTAACTTAAAGCGGAATTAAGCAAGTGAAGTGTTTACAAGAAAGAGGAATTATCTAATTCGGAATTAAAAATGGAATAAACCAGGCACCAAATTTGGATTTGTGTTACAGCCATTCACGCTGTGACGCAAAGGTGGGAGGCGACACTGTCGTAAAGGTGTAGAAAGCAAGATATAATGCCAACAAAACCAGGCTTGAACATAAAGAACCAAACCAAGGCTAACAAATGATCAAAATATACTTAAAGGTGCATAATAAGGAGAGACCCAGCAGCCGATGGACAGGATCCTTCAAACTGTCAAAAAGCCAGTGGTAAGGACATTTATTCCGCCTTAAAGAATAATTAAAGCTCACATGTAAACGTGGCCATTGTGATGAAGGTCACTCAAACAATACAGGCAGCATTCATTCATTCAGGGGGTGATACAGACCAAGGTCACAGACTACATTCCACAGCTGAGCAAGAACAACAAACGTCTCATGGAGGAAAAACAAGGACGTAAAATAAAGAGCCTGTGGAGAGAGAAGCTACATTACAGAACTCATAGTAGATAACACTACAGTTAACTACTGAAGAGTTTATAATGTGTCCATTTCTGAAGTTACATTAGTGGCTCTCAACCTGTTCAGGCCGTGACCCTCCAAAATAAAGGTCCCAGAGAGTGGGGACCCTTCAAAATAAAGGTCCCAGAGAGCAGGGACCCTTTAAAATAAAGGTCCCAGAGAGCAGGGACCCTCCAAAATAAAGGTCTCAGAGAGTGGGGACCCTTCAAAATAAAGGTCCCAGAGAGCAGGGACCCTCCAAAATAAAGGTCCCAGAGAGTGGGGACCCTTCAAAATAAAGGTCCCAGAGAGCAGGGACCCTTCAAAATAAAGGTCCCAGAGAGCAGGGACCCTCCAAAATAAAGGTCTCAGAGAGTGGGGACCCCCACTGCAGCTGAAGGTGGTTGAACACAGACATGAACATTGAAGAACAGTCATGTGGAGACAGGACCATCTATAAGGGGGAATAAAGGGGAGAGATTTTTGGGGTCCATCCATAAAGTCAGTAAAATGATGGTCCATTGTTCTATGAATCTGTGATAACCACATTTATTTATTCATCTGAATAATATCCACTGTTATCCAAGAACGTTTATTATTATTATTATAGTCATCTTAAAGATGGAAATCCTGGTTTTAATCACTAATAAAATGATTCAAAGTGACCAAAAATAGTAGAAAATGTGGTGAAATGGACATTTAAAAACCACAGAAATTGGTTAAAAGTTGGAAATTAGAGTGGATAAAAACAGACAGAAAAAGTGGTAAAACCAGTTCAAAGTGTCAATATTGGAACAAATATTTTAAACTGGTAAATAATGGACATGACAAATGGTGAATGTGGTTAAATTGGCAAAAAAAAAAAAAAACATAATCATGAAATATGATGAAAAGAGGTTAAAAGTGACAATAACAAATCAACATATGTGACATTAGGTCTAAAAGTGGTAGAAATGGTTTATAAGTGATGAACATGTCTGGAAAGTGGAAAAAATGCAGAAAATCATTAAAATGTGATGTAGAAGTGTCAGAAATGGGAGAAATGTAGCAAAAATACATTAAAAGGAGCAAAAATATGTCAAGACAAAGTGATGAAAATAGGTTAAAATATGGTGAGCAAAAATTGGCTCAAATTTGTCCGAAAATATTCTTAGTTTCTTGAAGGCATCTGGGGACCCCCTCCCAGTATCTTGTGACCCCAAATGGAGTCCTACCCCACAAATTGAGAACTCCTGTGTGTGGCAGATGATCTGAATGTATGTTTGTAAGGACTCAGATATCTATAACTGAATTATTTGGTGAATTACGTAATGATTCATGTTATCTTTGGCTTCCTTACTTTCTCCTGAGGGACACACTAGATGGCTCCAAAGGGCTGGATTTGGCCCCCGAGCCTTGAGTTTGGTACAGTAGAATCTTACTTGTGTGTTGATAGAAGCTCCTCCCTCTTTTGGCAGCAGTCCAAAAACACACCATTAGAAAAAGCAGAACCATGGGCAGCACAGCTATAGTGGTTCTCATGGTTACATCTGTAGAAAGAACACACACATTAGTACATGTACACACACACACACACACACACACACACACACACTTGATGATTACATTTTTTGATTACCATTACATCTTCAATTATACATCTTTAATTACAACTTAATTATGAATATGTTCACCAATATTTTTTCCAATTACAATCAGTGTTTTTCCCATAAAATCTAATTATATTTTCATTTAATCAATGGAAATGAAACAATAAAGTGAAAAATTAGTATTTAATAAGTGTTTTTTAAAGTGGTAGCTCACAGTTACAGAAAGGTTTGTGTAAATAAACATTGTATACCTGGTGAGCCTACAGCTTCCTCTTCCTCTTCCTCTTCCTCTTCCTCTTCCTCTTCCTCAGAGCTCCAGCTCATGTTGCTGTTGCAGAAGTCCGTGTTACAAACACACTTGATAATTTTGTTGAAGTGTGGATGTGACGTGCAGCTCTTATCTGGACAAGACTGTTCGTACATGTCACACGCTGAAACAGTCAAAAAACATCTGGTTAGCAACAGACACCTGTACACACACAGCACTAGCTTCTCCTCCACGTTAGCATGTTGACGAGCACTAGCTTCTCCTCCATGTTAGCACGTTCACTAGCACTAGCTTCTTCTCCATGTTAGCACGTCGACGAGCACGAGCTTCTCCTCCACATTAGCATGTTGACAAGCGCTAGGTTCTTCTCCATGTTAGCACGTCGACTGGTACGAGCTTCTCCTCCATGTTAGCACGTTGACTAGCACTAGCTTATCCTCCATGTTAGCACGTTCACTAGCACTAGCTAATCCTCCATGTTAGCACGTTGACTAGCACTAGCTTATCCTCCATGTTAGCATGTTGACTAGCACTAGCTTCGCCTTCATGTTAGCACGTTGACTAGCACTAGCTTATCCTCCATGTTAGCACGTTAACTAGCACTAGCTTATCCTCCATGTTAGCATGTTGACTAGCACTAGCTTATCCTCCATGTTAGCACGTTGACTAGCACTAGCTTATCCTCCATGTTAGCACGTTCACTAGCACTAGCTAATCCTCCATTTTAGCACGTTGACTAGCACTAGCTTATCCTCCATGTTAGCACGTTGACTAGCACTAGCTTCGCCTTCATGTTAGCACGTTGACTAGCACTAGCTTCTCCTCTATGTTAGCACGTTGACTAGCACTAGCTTATCCTCCATGTTAGCATGTTGACTAGCACTAGCTTATCCTCCATGTTAGCACGTTAACTAGCACTAGCTTATCCTCCATGGTAGCATGTTGACTAGTACTAGCGTATCCTCCATGTTAGCACGTTGACTAGCACTAGCTTATCCTCTATGTTAGCATGTTGACTAGCACTAGCTTATCCTCTATGTTAGCATGTTGACTAGCACTAGCGTATCCTCCATGTTAGCACGTTGTTGGTTTGCGTCTTTTAAAAAAGTAAAAAGTCACCAAAAATAAATACTCAAGTATAAACAGATACCGGAAAAAAACTACTTAAGCACAGTAACGAAGTATTTGTACTTTGTTACTTATCACCTCTGCTGGTATCTATATTTTACTTGAGTATTTCTTCTTTTGTAGACTTTTTACTTTTACTCTTTACTTTTTTTTATACAAATATCTATTTCTATTCCTCACATTTTAAAAATGAGTTTGTTACTTTTAAAATCTTTGAAGATGACGTCACAACGTAAAAAGACGCAAACCAACAAAAACTCTGGGTTTATTTGGTCTTTTTTTTCTTGAAACATTTTCTTTACAAATTTTATTTATTATGAGTCCTAAATTCTTCAGGTGTTCAAAGTAACAGATTGAATTTATTTCTGTTTACACAGTTTTCTATAAGTTTTTAAAAAATTAAAAGATATAGAATTTGCTGATTTAAAAACCTTGTCTTATTATTGAAAGGACAGTTGTTTTATTTTTTTACTTAAATACATTTAGTAGCATGTACTGGTACTTTTTACTTTTACTCAAGTAAGAGAATAACTTCAATACTTTTACTTGTGTCATTTTTTAATGAAGTACGTGTACTTTAGTAGTGGTTCTTACCCTGGAGGTCCACCTTCTGCTGTCCATCCATCATCCAGAAGAAACCCACACAGCAGCTGGTGGTCTCACACACCTGTACGGAGCCGCTCACCCTGCCAGCCTGGGTGTATTGGTGGTTCCTGGGGCTCACATGGTACACGCAGCGTCTCTTTGGAACAGAAGCTCTGCTGCAGGTGCATACGATGAAGATCCATTCTGTGAAAAGGACAAACAAACCCACGTAACACCAGCTTCAGTAAATCAGGATGTGAAGAAGAACAAAATGAACAAAAACATCCTTTGACGTAATGAGCAGAGGAGTAAAGAGAACTGATATATTCTACTGGGAACACTTTATTTTAAGTTATTTACATAAAGGCTGACATTATACTGTCAATATTATGCCATGACATCTTTCATTAGCATGAATAAGGTGTCATTAGTGTCATTCACACTTTAACAAAAGCAACAATAAAGTCAAGAAATATATCTGTTCTTTTATTAAACAATTTCAAACACAGGATGACTCAGCACTTACAGACCCCCAACTCTAATTATACATAATAAACCATCCAAAATACTGCTTTAATGGTACATGGTATGTACGGTAATGACATCAATGTCAACTCTAATCAACAACAAGAACACAAAAAATAACTAAAACACACATTGACAAAAAAAAAAAAAACAAATTAACTACAAACTGGCAAAATCTCAAAGACAAAATAATTTATTCGGTCATTTTGCAACTTCCTTTGTCCCATTTTTGTCCCTTTTCCCAAAAAAAATTACACTTTTTTTGTTTTATTTTTTCCTTCAGACTTTAGATTCATTTTGCCAATAAATATCCCTTTATCCCAATTTTTGTCCATATTTGACTTTTTGACACTTTTATTTGTCGATTCTTTAATCTTTTTTCCACTTTTCATCCATTTAACTCAATAAATAACACTTGTTTCCTTTTTTCTCTACATTTTGCCTCTTTTTGTTCCACACCAGTCTAGGACTGCGGTCAAAACAACCGTGGTTCGCGTTTGTTTAGTCAAATCAGCCGCACGTTGTTTTCTTGTGCGCGAATATACCAACACTTACGGTAATCACAATGAGCCCGCCCTGCAGAGCTGTTGGTAAACAAAAAACATTTAAGATGATTTCACCCAACTTTGATGTAAAATAAGTAGTTCATGATTCATATTTTGATTAACTTAGTACTTCATAGAATACTTGCATGAATAATATTAAGTACTTTTTGAGTAATCCACTGTCTAAATCTTGTACAGACAACATTTAAGGATATTTCACCCAAATTTGATATAAAATAAAAATATAATTTTCCATAAGTAATCAATGATTCATATTTTTGATTAACTTAGTACTTCA
>NC_041044.1:1184647-1212147 GCF_900634775.1 Gouania willdenowi
TCCGTCGGTCGTCTCTCCGCTCCGCGCACGCCCCTGGACTCAAGGTAAGACACGCGCACGGTTATAGTCGGTAATAATGGAGCACAGACGGTAACGGTAACTGACACGGACGCGTCTGTCCAGGTTTATCTCTCTCTCTCTCTCTCTCTCTCTCAGACCGTTATAGATGCACCGGATTGGGGATGGATGTACCGTGCGCGTGGCACGCCCTTTGTTTCCCTTTAACCTGTTATTGATTACAGGGCGTGTTTGCGCGTGCACAGCAGCAGCAGGGCTCCGTGTCTCCAACATGTCCACCATGATCCACCTACTGTGACCACTCTATGTATAGGCCTGTGGGGGGGCTGGGGGGGGGGGATATTTTCTGAACAATTTCAGCCAATTTTTCATCACTTTTTCTTTCCATATTTTTGCTCCTTTTAATGTTTTTTTTTTTTTTTTTTTTTTTTTTTTTTACATTTTTCACATTTCTCACACTTCTACATCACATTTTAATGACTTTTCTACACATTTTTCCACTTTCCAGTAGGGATGTAACGATTCATTCAACTCCCCATATGATTCAATTCACGATACTGGGTTCACGATACGATTCTCTCGCGATTTATTTTACAAAATGGGACTGTATATAAATGACTGAAAAATATTCCTTTATTTTCCTTTTATATTTCATTGTCAAAAGAATCCGTTGATAAACTATTCAAAACAATGCAATTTAACTAAAAATAAATCTTGAATGAAATAAATAAAGGAATAATACAAATGAAGAAGAAGCTTATTATTTAAATTGTGGTTCTATAGTAAACAATACAAAACTACATAATAGTTCTTTTTCTTTTTAAAAGTGCAACTGAAAATGTATTTTGTGCCTTAACAATTGGACTTTAAAACAGTCAGTGTACTGTATTTACATCAGATATTTGTTTGGACCAGCAGAGGGCGCTGGTAACCCAGTGATCGTTTGGCATGCAGATATTTTGCAGTGAAGAAGAGATGCTATGCTAGCAGACAGAGCTAATAGAAAAACGTGACTTTTACAGATATTCACGTAATATTACAGATATTCTTTCGGTGCTAAAGGGATAATGAATCATTTATGAACATGTTTATGAGTAGAAGGCGGCCAGAAAGAAAGTATTAGCAGATTTCGCTCGCCGCCAACACTTCTGGTTTGCGCCCTCTGCTGGTTAAAAAAGTACTGTGATTCAATTTTCACAGCATCGATGTGAATCGTTATACCTATGAATCCATTTTTAACTGCCTTACGATTAATCGTTACATCCCTACTTTCCAGACATGTTCATCACTTATAAACCCTTTCTACCACTTTTACACCTAATGTCACATATGTTGACCCATTATTGTCACTTTTAACCTCTTTTCATCATATTTCATCATTGTTTTTTTTTTGTTTTTTTTTTTGCCATTTTAACCACATTCACCATTTGTCATGTCCATTATTTACCAGTTTAATATAATTGTTCCAATATTGACACTTTGAACTAGTTTTACTACTTTTTCTGTCTGTTTTTATCCACTCTAATTTCCAACTTTTAACCAATTTCTGTGGTTTTTAAATGTCCATTTCATCACCTTTTCTACTATTTTGGGCCAGTTTAAACTAATTGTTCCAATATTGGGCCAAACATTTTTTTAATGCTAAAAAGTGTGAAAGCTTGATATGAAACATATTTTAATAATTATTAATTTCATATGTGTAAACTGTAACAGAGGCGCACGGTGGATTAGTGGTTAGCACGTCTGCCTCACAGCAAGAAGGTCCTGGGTTCAAGCCCTGGAGTGGACTTGGGTCCTTTCTGTGTGGAGTTTGCATGTTCTCCCCGTGCTGCGTGGGTTTCCTCCGGGTCCTCCGGCTTCCTCCCACAATCCAAAAACATGACTGTAAGGTTGATTGGAGTCTCTAAATTGCCCATAGGAGTGAATGAGAGAGTGAATGGTTGTCTGTGTCTGTGTTGCCCTGTGATGGACTGGCGCCCTGTCCAGGGTGTACCCCCGCCCAGCGCCCTATGAGAGCTGGAGATTGGCACCGGCAGACCCCCGCGACCCTGTTAAATGGGAATAAGTGGGTATGAAAATGGATGGATAAACTGTAACATGGTTTAACAGTTTAGCATTAAGTTATAATTGACAATTGTTATATAATTTTCATAACAAATACAATTACAAAGTCAATTATCTGACTTCAAGTACAATTTAATTACAATTACGACAGCAAACTATTTTTTAAATTACAATTGTAATTACACCATAATTGTAATTAATTATCAATTAACGCCAACCTGTGTGTGTGTGTGTGTGTGTGTGTGTGTGTGTGTGTGTGTGTGTGTGTGTGTGTGTGTGTGTGTGAAAACTTATATTTACACTATATTAGGGCCAGGAATCAATGAAAAAAAATTAACTAATTAATCACAAATCTGAAAATCACCATTAATCATGATTAAAGAATGCACAAAAAAATAAGAATGAACAAAATATTAAAATACACTAAAAAAAAAAAACAAGAATGCACTGAAGCGCACAAAACACAATTTATACTCTATGTGAAACATGCCTTTTAACGTTTATCATCTGATGAATTTATTAATCCACAGTTTACATGGAGGCTGCTCTGCTCTGTGATTGGTCAGATGCTGCTAACTCCGCCCCTTTGAGGATCCACACATAATGACCAAGAAAAACCAAACGATAATAAAAATGATAAAAAATGAACTACACACACACACACACGAAAAAGTGATGAAAATAAGTTCAAATATGATGAGTTTGGTGAAGTTGCAGAAAAAGGGTAAAAATAAGCAAAAATGGGCTCAAATTGTTCAGAAAATATTCTTAGTTTCTTAAAGGCATCTGGGGACCCCCCCTCCCAGTGTCTGGTGACCCTAAATGAGGTCCCGATATGGCCCTGCCTCATGCTGCGTTCACACCGGATGCGTCTTGTGCGGCTCCGAACGAAACGCACCGAGGGTCCGCAGGGTCCTCACTGTTCTCCTCCTCCTGATAAAGGGCGTGTCCTACAGCTCCAGGTGGTCACACACGCTTTTACTCCATGGTTGAATGGGTGAACAGACCAGTGTCTGTGTAACGGCCTGAACGTCATCGTCAACAAAGACTCTGATTGGCTTTCGTCATGTGAAACAGTCGCAGACCTTCAAATATTTTCAACTCTTGCGAATGTTGCATAAATCAGGATCGCGCTCGCACCAGCCAACGCATTTGGCGTGTGAGCGCACCACCCACACAGGAAAGATTTTGCATCTGGACGCATCTATTTATTGACTTTGTATGTAATCTGGACGTACAGCTGTCAACTCTCACATTTTACAAATAAATATGACAAATCAAATATTTTTGACTAAATGTGAAGAGTTGGACTAAAAATCAAACAACAGAAACAACATTCATTACAAAATACATTTGTTTTTTCAGCAGAAAACTATAGTGATTCTTTAATAAACCAACTGTAGCAACATGATGAGGCCCCGCCCCCCATGGCGTTCCATAGGTTCTCTAATTAGTTGGACTGAAACACACAAAACACACCAATGAATGCTTTTATTCTGAGTGCAGATGTGCTCACTGTGTGTGTGTTTTGTACAGATGTTGGGGACCGTTGTGATGCTGTTGTGGCTGCCTTCAGTGTAGGTTGAGGTGTGAAGTCTAACGCTGAAGTGGTCTACACAGGGGTGGACTGGTCATCTGGTATACCAGGCATCATCCTAGTGGGCCGGTCTGTCTGTCTGTCTATCTATTATCTATCATCCATCTATCTATCCATCCATCCATCCATCCATCCATCTTCTCTGTCCCAGAATCCTTTGCTGTCCATGACCTCCACGAGCGTTTGGCCCACGGTCGCCAGCTGAAGATCTACTTGCCCAAGAGTTCAGAGAAGCTGGAGTTCAGCCCAGCTGATGATCCCAGTAAGACGTTCCTGTACTGGGAGCGAGGACGCAGCAGGTCAGGCACTCACAGGGACAAACATCTGGATTAGGAGGAAAAGTGAAGCTCACGGTGATACTGAACTGTTGTTGTTTCCAGGCTGTCCAAAGGAAGAGTGTCGGGTACAGGCAGCGACCGACGCTGGTACATCGACCGGGTAAACAACATGTCAACATAATATAATCATGGTTTGACCTTATCAAAGAAATGATGTATCAACCTCAGACTGAAGCATCCACAAATGTTCATACAGTTTTTACTGGTTTAACAGATGTTTCCTCAAACCTTCTAAATGTCCTTATTAGTAGATCTATGTCTAACAAAACATATTATTATTCACCACATTTGTTTAATTACCTTTTATAAATAGGACTACTTTAGAGTTCTAGAGCCTGTGTTCAATCACATGATTGATGATGTCACATGGCCCCACTGACTGTAAACATTTATTGTTTTCTATTAGAGTGAAACATTCAGCTTGATTTAAAGAATAGTTTCAGTTCCATCCCGACCAAGAAACATCAAAGACAATAACATATGACATGGGGGCAGCGTGATATGTTATTGTCACTTTTGACAGTAACTAGTACTGTAACGCAATATTTTTTAAAGAAATACCGTCGTTACCGTTACAATATGGTGCGTTTGTCCGTTACTTTGCTAGCTGCAGTGTACTTCCTGTTTACAGTGGCGCTACATATTTTCGCGGGATGCCGTGCCAACCACGGTAAAACAGTAGAAGAAGAAGAAACATTGTCAGTGTGTTTCTGTTTACATCACGTATGCCAATCATGGCGAGTCAATGCGAGAACAGGACGAGTTTCTCAGAGTGGAAATACACGTATTATTTTTGTCTCCAAAAGATGCATCAGTGAAGCTAAGCTAATGCTGCGGCTGGATTTTAACGGACTGTGACTGTTATCCAGAGACAGATCAGCCAAACTATTGCACGCTATGTTGTTGTAAATAAGAAGCCTGTCGCTACTGCTGAGTCACTGCTAACAGCAGCTCATTAGCCTGATATGTTTAGCATTGTGTAGCTGAGAAAAATGCTGTGAATTTATTTTTATAACATTTTCAACAGCAGAATGTGCACCTGGAATATGCACAGCTTACTTCACATTACTGTGCTAAGGCTGAAAAATTACTGTTTTAATTTTGGAGCAGCTGTTTTGGAGCAGCTGTTTTGTGCTTTATATGCACATCATTTATGGTTGTTTTATAGAAGTTGATCAACAGTGGATTATTATATTATTACAGCACTAATATGAAGCTGTATGGACACAAATGACCCAAAATAAATAATACATTCTTTAATTCTAAGTAACTCAAATGTTACTTTTTCCAGTAATGCATTACTTTTTGGTGTAAGTAATCAAAATAGTAACTGAGTTACTTTGTGGATGAAGTAACTAGTAACAGTAACTAGTTACTTTTTTTCAGTCACTATCACAACACTGTATGGGGGCAGGAACGGGAGTACTGGGGAGCAGCCACAACAGCAGCGCTCCATTTCATAGATGAGAAATATGAAACAATGGGTAAGAAGAAGAGGTGTAGAGAATGAGAATAGAGAAGGTGTTTTTAGACGGGTTAGCCATAACATGACTGCCAGCGCTCCTGTTTTGTTCCTGGTCAATTTGATCAGTGATCCAATTGTGTGGCCATTTCCTGTGAAACAAACTATCCTCCTCTTAAAGTTCCACGGTGGAATCCATCTGAGAGTTCTGAGAGTTTGGCTCTTTTCGTCGATGACTGCGGCTTCCAATAGTGCTGCCAATGTAATCCAATTTTGCGATAAATCAGGAAAATGTCAGATCCAATCATCAAAAGACCAAATATCATAAATTCCAATCTGATGGTGGACGTCTTCTACGTCCTCAGGACTTGCAAACTCTCCCATTGCCCGTCCTTCTAGTAGAGAGATTTGACCAAAAGCGAAGAAAGACCAAATAATCAATTCCATGATTAGATTCAGGATCAGGATGCTGATAGAGGCTCCTGTTAGATTAAAACAAGACAAAGAGCAGCAAGCAGGAAAAGAAGGGAGTGAGGGGAAAATAGTGTCCTTCTCCTCTGAGTGCAAGCAGGAAAATAATAATAATAATAATTTTAGTCGCTTTTTAGATAATTGTGCAGCTTTTTCAGTTAAAGTAACAACTTGTGCTGCTTTTGGATTTGCTCTTAAAAAACCAGGAAAAGTTAAAGATGTAGATGTAAACCCTTAAACTGTTTAAGGGATCACAGACTGTTGAAAGACTTCCACCAAAAAGGACTTCTTTCCTCAGGATTGGTGTGTCTTCAATTGTCTGTGATTTACTCTCTAACATCATCTACCAGATCGATCAATCAATCAATCAATCAATCAATCGATCAATCGATCAATCGATCAATCAATCAATCAATTTAATTAAACAAATATGGTGAATAATAATGTGTTTTGTTAGACATAAATCTACTAATAATGACATTTAGAAGGTTTTAGGTCAGACTTGTAAAAACAGTGGTCGTTTACAGATTACATTAAATATTTTTGATTAAAAGATTCAGAAAGATTTTAAATGGATTTGTTTTGAATATAAAAAACACAATTAATATATTGTTATATTTCATCATGTTTAAGAAACCAAATGCTTCAACAAGTTGTGACACGCTTTGAAGGTGCAGCTTTCATTTGTATAGAAACTGGGTTGTGGGTTGTTATTGGTTTTTTACACAAAGGATTTAGGGAAGCAACGTCCCAGAAACAACACACACACACACACACACGCACACACACACACACACACACACACACACACACACAGTGTGAATGAACTGTCTAAATGTCAGTCAGTGTGAAGTTAAGAATAGAATCAGCTGTGATATGTATTATTAGCACTTGTCTGAGCTGTGTGTGTGTGTGCGCGTGTGTGTGCGTGTGTTGTTTCTGGGACGTTGCTTCCCTAAATCCTTTGTGTAAAAAACCAATAACAACCCACTGAACACCCAACGTCATTTAGACGTTTTTTCTTTGGGCTACATCTGGTCAGTCCGTCTTAGCCACGATTTAGCCTCAATTATATAGTCGTTGAAATTCAGTTATTATTGTATTGTCCAACGTAGCTCAGTTATAGTTGTAGAAATGAAGTTGCTATTGGGCCGTCCAACTTGGTCCAGATTTGGCCCATTTAGTCATTGGAACTATGACTTATCATTTAGGGTTAGTAGCTTAACAATTTTAACTCTTTTATTTGGACTAATTTGGACCAAATTAGCCAAAAATATTAATAAAAATGTATTGTAACAGCTTCAAACATAACAGCCCACAAACATAAACCAAAAATACAAATCTGATCCTGCTACAAGTTACTACAAAGGTTCCCACAATTAGGTATTACACTTTGGGAAGGTGAGATATTACACTTTTAATTAATTAATTAACAAACTAAATTCATATTGAGTGCATAATACTACGACCAGAAAAGGACGACTTTTCACCTTTTACTTTTCTACCAAATATTGACGTTGTTTAGACGAGTGGTAAAAATGTCTTTTCAACTATATTTATATGTGTTGGAATGAAATAAAGTAGCTACACACAGTGTTGTTTCCTCTCACTTTACATGAAACACATTGATGTGACTCATGTTCTCGTGTGTTTCAGGTCACGTATGAAGACCAGGGAACGTACATTCAAAGAGACTTTTGGAACAAAGAGATTTCCACGGTCAGAGTGGTCGTCACACGTGAGTTAGTGACACTTTGTTCACTTTGATGGTTTGAGTGAAGAAATAGAAATAGTGAAACCACACACAGCTTTCATCACGTTCTGTATTTCCCTTCGTATAGGTCTCTATTGATTTAAAGTTGAGGGTGCGTCCAATACAGCAGAGGTCTGTGTGCAGCTGTGTAGTACCGACTGTCACCACTAGACTGACTCATTCACTGATCATCACCTTCAACCAAACGTTCAAAAGCAAGCTTCAGATCAACTCAGCTTTAGTAACAAGATATGTATATATATATTCTGATTGGCCGAGTCATTTAAAGAAGACCCTCATTAGCCAATAGGAAGCAGCCTATGTGACGGAGCAGCCAATGTGTGAATGTCTTGTACAGCGACCAATAAGCAGTGTGACGTATACCACTGATAATACACAGAGAGCACCAACGCTCTTTTTTTTTTTGCTCAGCGCGACACAACTATGTGAAGTGTGTAGCAGGAGAGAACCTGCACATCTCACTGGAAGGAATCAACCTCGCCGACGCCTTCCTCTCATTTTCTAACGAGAACACCAACGTTACCCTGGTGAGGTCAACACATAGAAGATCTTAATACACAACTTTTGAAAAATGTGTCAATATCTAACCCTCCATAACACTGTTTACTGCAATGTGAGGCTAGATTTAGTGAAGTAAAGCTAAAGCTGTTTTTAATTTTCCTCCACTCATAAGTACTCACACTGTAGAGACAACACATAACATTTGATTCAAAGGCTGATTCAGCTTTATGAACTTTGTGTCCTAGTGTGCAACAATTATTACGACTGCACACAAAGAAGAGAAAAGCCTACGCTGGTTGGAACAAAGCGTAGAAGGTCAGAATCACAGCGTAGGGGCTCCTACGTTCAACTGTGCTGGAGAAACCCTGTAAAACATTACTTCATAAAAAAAGCTCTTAAAGAGCATGATCAGCAGGTTTAGTTCAAATCTTTTTTTAATACATAGAATTATGTTGGAAAGATGATTAATTCAACATGAATTATGTTAAAGTGATCCTCCACTATTTTTACAAATGTGTTCTAAAACCTTTGAAATGTCTTTATTAGTAGATCTATGTCTAATAAAACACATTATTTTGCACCATATTTGTTTTATTAACTTTGAAAACTGGGACTAGTTTTCTGTGCGTCGCCATGTTGAAATGACGTCATTGATGACGCCAATCGTCCCTTTCAGTCCATTGAGTTCTATATGAGGTGAAGCATTCAGGATCATTTAAAAGCTTTTTCAGTCAAAATAATAACATGTGCTGCTTTGGGTTGATCTAAAAATCAGTTAAAAAAAAGAGATAATAAATTAAAACCATGACCCGAAAAAATCTGTGACCACAGGGGGCGACAGTTCCAACTCTGCTGTTTCACCATGAAGAAGAGAAGAAGAGCTCTGTGCATGTAAATACAGGAATCACTGCTGATTCCTGTATTTACACACTGTAAAGAATCCCAGTTGTAAAAGTTAATAAAACCAATATGGTGCAATATAATGTGTTTTGTTAGGCATAGAATTTAATAACGACATTTCAAAGGTTTTAGGACACATTTGTAAAAACAGTGAAGGATCACTTTAAAGAAAGAGATGATATACTGTATTTACCAATAAGAGTCTATACACTACATTTCTCATGCTGAGGCATATTTTATTGTTAAATGTTTCTCTGTGTGAGTAAATCTCAGTGAAGCGTTTGAATCTTCACTGAACATCCTACACATGTAAATACTACAGATGTGTTTAGCTAGTGAACAAGACTAATACATGTGTTTGTCCTGCAGGTACGTGATGGTTCCCGTGTGTCTCAGGACATTCCTGAGTACTGGGACAGAGTGAAAACTCACTCCATGAACATTGAGATAAAACATGTCAACTACAGCGATGAGGGACGCTACATGCTGAAGGACCGCAGGGACCGCCTGGTGTCAGTGACCAGGATGGATCTCACAGGTCACGCCCCTCACTGTGACCTCTAATAATCTAACGTTTCATTGGTTGATCTCCTCCTTTGTTTCCTCTGCAGATCATCACGAGCACACGTCAGGAAACCCCTTCCTGGCTCTCCTGCTGCTCCTGGGAATTCCAGTTGGGGTTTGTTGCTGCTGTCGGAAAAAGATCTTCAAAAAGAAACCTCCCCCTGCTGTGCTGCAGGTAGAAACCAAACAGTTGTTTCTGTTTCAGAAACATGTTGACCCCTCACTAACATTTAAAGAGGAACTAAAGCCCTGCTTTCTGCTAACCTGCCACTAGGGGGGAAATTCAAAAAATTGATTATGGGCGGGGCTCCTGATGCAGTAAGACACGCCCACTCAGGAAGCCGGTCAGTGCTGGCAGTGACAGACCGCTGCCTGCTCAACCACTACACACAATACACAGCCCACAAGCATAAACACACACACACACACACACACACACACACACAGCGAGAAGTACATGCACGTTTGCGCACACACAGAGACAGACGGGGATATACACTGTGTGTCTGTCTGTACACACATAGTTTAATGAATCCTATGATTAAACCAGAATATGATCTTTATAGAAGCTCAGAGTCACAAACATTACCATAGCAGAGCGCAGAGCTGCTCAGTTACCGTTGTCAAGGAAACCCTCCTCCCTCCTCTCAGCTTTTACAGGGGGGCGTGGCCATTAGTGACAGTTGGTGACACTTGATGGTCACAATAATTCGTCTCAGCCAATAGAAACATTCTATTGTATTAGCAGCATTCAATCCTTAGAGGGCAGTAACTGACATTTACAACTAAATACACAAAATTAAAATACTACAGTGTGTGTGTACTAGAGCTGGACTAAGAATAATCAACATCACTACTTAATAACCAAATACACATGTATTCAGCAGAAAAAATGGGTTTGGGTTTAGTTACTCTTTAAAGCAAAGCACAAATGTAAACAAACACAGACCAGGGTTGGGGTCAGTTACAATCACCTTTTCAGTTATCCATGTTCAATGTTACAATTGAATCACAATTACAGTGACCAGCATTTTTCCCAGTTATAATTAAATTACAATTATTTTTATCCTCAGAAATTCAGCTACAATTTTGTTCTCAATTACTAAAGTTCAATTACAATTAGCCACAATTACCAAGCCTGAAATAAATAACCTAATAAAAGTTAACCATCTCTTATGATAACGGGTCCTAAAATGATTGAAATGAAGCAGCCTCACGTGCACATCTGCACATGCACTGATTTGTGCTTTAGTGTCACCAGGTGAGGAAGGAACGCCTTCAGTGTTTACACATAACATATTTAGTGTTTGTATGAGATCTTTGTAGCTCCGCCCCTAAGTGTGAGTGTGTTTCTACAGACCACCCCACAGACGGTCCACCCCCCACCCTCTAACTCCGGTGGTCCTTGTCCTCCCTACAACGCTCCAGGTCAACCAGGCGCGGTAAGACGCTACATGTGACCAAACATGATGAAAACCTGTCAACTCTGTGTGTGTGTGTGTGTGTGTGTGTGTGTGTGTGTGTGTGTGTGTGTGTGTGTGTGTGTGTGTGTGTGTGTGTGTGTGTGTGTGTGTGTGTGTGGTTAAATGTCTCTGATTGTTTGTTTTTCTTCCTTAGCCGTTCTACTACAACCCCAACGCAAACACGGTACGTAACACAGGCTAACACGGTACATAACACACGCCAACACGGTACGTAACACACGCTAACACGGTACGGAACACAATACGTAACACATGCTAACACGGTACGGAACACGATACGTAACACACACTAACGGTACGTATCACACGCTAACACTGTATGTAACACACGATATGTAACACAAGCAAACGCGGTATGTAACGCACGCTAACGGTATGTAACACACAATATGTAACACAAGCAAACACGGTACATAACACACAATACATAGCATGCTAACATGTTACGTAACACACGTTAACACGGTACGTAACACACGCTGACACGGTACGTAACACACGTTAACACGGTATGTAACATACGCTAACCGGGTACGTAACACACATTAACACGGCACATAACACACGCTAACATGGTACGTAACGCACACGCTAACACGGTATGTAACACATGCTAACAGTACGTAACACACGCTAACATGGTACGGAACACGATACTTAACACACACTAACGGTACTTATCACACGCTAAACACTGTATGTAACACACGATATGTAACACAAGCAAACACAGTATGCAACACACGCTAACACGGTACGTAATACAGGCTAACACGGTACGTAATACATGCTAACTGTACATAACACACGCTAACACTGTACGCTACATGGTACGTAGCGCACGCTAACATGGTACGTAACACACGCTAACATGGTACGTAACACACGCTAACATGGTACGTAACACACGCTAACTTGGTACGTAACACACGCTAACATGGTACGTAACACACGCTAACATGGTACGTAACACGCTAACACGGTACGTAACACACGCTAACACGGTACGTAACACACGCTAACACGGTACGTAACACATGCTAACACGGTCCATAACACACGCTAACACGGTACGTAACACATGCTAACAAGGTACGTAACACATGCTAACACGGTACGTAACACGTGCTAACGTGATACGTAACACAAGCTAACACAGTACGTAACACATGCTAACATGTTACGTAACATGCTAACATGGTACGTAACACACGCAAACACGGTATGTAACACACATTAACATGGTATGTAACACATACTAACATGGTACGTAACACATGCTAACATGGTACGTAACACATGCTAACATGGTACGTAACACATGCTAACACGGTACGTAACATGCTAACACGGTACGTAACACATGCTAACACGGTACATAACACACGCTAACACAGTACGTAACACATGCTAACACAGTACGTAACACACGCTAGCACAGTATGTAACACACATTAACAAGGTACGTAACACATGATAACATGGTACGTAACACATGCTAACACGGTCCGTAACACAGTATGTAGCACACATTAACACAGTTCTGTTCATGTCATTTCAATAAATATCCCACATACTTTGGCCTCAAAAAATTCTGAATTTCTTACCAATTGTTCAGTGATTATTCGATATTCACACTGTAATTGTTTAGTTAGATCTGATCAATATTTATTGAGATATGGATAATGTAGTGAGGGGGGTGTGTCCTTATTTATCTTCCATGTTCATCTTCCATAATGTCTGTAACTCCATCACATAGAAAGGTAAATATGGTATAGTAATAAGCTCCACCCACTCTCTCAGAATATAGAAACAGATCTGCTATACATCCTATCTGGTGGACATGTCAGCTCCTCTAAATAGTCACATGTTGGAACATGTTTGGGTCTTCAGTAAACTACTTAGCATATGTCATTAACAGTGGGATGTCCTGAACATTTGTTAAAATGACACGGAATGATTCACCTGTTTAATGTATGTGTTGATGTCCAGGGTCCAAACATCCACCCTCCTCCTCCAGTGGGGGGCCCAGGACAGTGGAACGGCCCCCCTCCCTCCCCAGTGAGCCACACACTTCCTGTTTACACAGTTTCTTCTTCTTCTCTAATGATGTGTTAGTGTCTAAAACTATGATTGTGTGTCTGCAGGGCTTTAACCCCGCCTACCCCCCCCAGAACGCCATGATCCCCCCTCAGCAGTGGAGCGGCCCCCCTCCTGGTCTGTACCCCCCCGCTGCATCTCCAATGGTAGGATCTGAGTTCCTAAGTGACAGGAAGTGGCTGTAATGAGCGTAGCTGCTACTTTCTCTCTGCTGAACAAAGCTGTGTGTGTGTGTGTGTGTGTGTGTGTGTGTGTGTGTGTGTGTGTGTGTGTGTGTGTGTTCACAGGGATACACTCCTCCTGCTCCACTCATGTACAGCTCTCCTCCTCCACAAACCCAAACTGTCCCAGAGAACATGAAGGAGGAGAAAGAGAATGTAGCCTCTTCTGCTGCAGATCCTCTACTGAACACTGCACCAGAGGTACACACACACCAGACTAAATGGTGGTCCGTTATACACTCACACTAGAGTTTTGATCGGGCCCAAAAATCCAGCCCGACCCGACCCCACGGGCATAAAGACTGACCCGTCTCGAGCCATTAAGTTAAATTGTAGGCCTGAGCCTTATTTTATTGAACGTATTGCAGCCGGTAGATTATTAGCGCGGTGCAGGAGAGGGGAGGTGCACACAGTCACCGCAGCCCAAAAGGTATTTTAACTCATTCAGTTCCAGCCTTTTTTGAGCATTTTGACTGATTTTAAAGACCCACAGAATATTTTCTACTATGACTATCTGAAATCTGACACCAGATTCTGAAAGATTGAAGCCTCTACTTTTATCGGTTGTGTAGTGTAGATCCCTGAGCTATATTCTTAATCATATAACACAATATAAACATTGACTGAATCATAAATAAAAAAGGCCTAGAGAGAGAGAGAGAGAGAGAGAGAGAGAGAGAGAAAACAACTGACAGGTGTAGCTACATAGTGAAGGTCACCTGATCACTATAGCTTCATGTGGAGACAGGACCATCTATAAAGGGGAGAGATTTTTGGGGTCCATCCATAAAGTCAGTAAAATGATGGTCCATTGTTCTATGAATCTGTGATAACCACATTTATTTATTCATCTTTTGGTTCATGTAATTTAAAAAGTATTTTAAAAAACTGTTTAAACTGGTAAATAATGGCATGACAAATGAAATCTGGTGAAAAGAGGTTAAAAGTGACAATAATGTGTCAACATATGTGACATTAGGTGTAAAAGTGGTGGAAAGGGTTTATAATAGGGATGTAACGATTCACTCAACTCACGATACGATTCTCTCACAATTTATTTTACAAAATGAGACTGTAGACAAATGATGGAAAAAAAACTAGAAAATACTGTACTAGGGAACGTGAGCTGGGTTTAGACCGTCGTGAGACAGGTTAGTTTTACCCTACTGATGATGTGTTGTTGCAATAGTAATGTTATCTTTCATTGTCAAAAGAATCCCTTGATAAACTATTCAAAACAATGCAATTTAACTAAAAATAAATCCTGAATGAAATAAATAAAGGAATAATACAAATGAAGAAGAAGCCTATTAATTTAAATTCTGGTTCTTTAGTAAACAATGCAAAACTACATAATAGTTCTTTTTCTTTTTAAAAGTGCAACTGAAAATGTATTTTGTGCCTTAACAATTGGACTTTAAAAAAACAGTCAGTGTACTGTATTTACATCAGATATTAGTTGAGACCAGCAGAGTGTGCTGGTAACCCAGCAGACAGAGCTAATAGAAAGATGTGATTTTTGCAGATATTCATGTAATATTATAGATGTTCTTTTGGTGCTAAAGGGGTAAGGAATCATTTATGAACATGTTTAAGAGTAGTAGGCGATTTCGCCCGCCGCCTGCGCTTCTGGAGAAGAGAAGGATAAATAGATAGCGCCCTCTGCTGTTTAAAAAAGTACTGCGATTCAATTTTCCATATGAACCGTGATATCTATGAATCGATTTTTAACTGCCTTATGATTAATTGTTACATCCCTAGTTTATAAGTGCTGAACATGTCTGGAAAGTGGAAAAAATGTACAGAAAAGTCATTAAAATGTGATGAAGTGTCAAAAATTGGAGTAATGTAGCAAAAATACATTAAAAGGAGCAAAAAGATGGCAAGAAAAAGTGATGTAACCAGTGGTGTAAAGCAGGTTCAGAGCTTGTGTGTGTGTTATGGCTGGTGCCCTCTCAGCCCTCCCTCCCTCTCTCTCTCCTAACACACCTGATTCACATCAGTAATCAGGTGGAGAGGGAGGAGGAGCTTATAAAGGGCTGAGAGGACCAGAATGAAGGAGATACAACATCAGACCAGCAGCAGATACGTGGGGAGAGGTCTTCTGATCCCCACTCAACGTCTTTATAAGTTTGTTATTTTAGTTTGGACTACAGATTTCTGGTAGTCCTGGTTTTGTCTCTACTAGTACGGTGTCCTTTGGAAGTATGTATTCATATAGTGGGAGGAGCTTACGTAGAGTTGTCAATTATGGTCCAATGTGTTTGAAGGTTGGATGTACAAAGAGGTGCACATACTCTGTAGTGTTATAAAGGGGTTTGTGTGGGTACAAAATAATGCACACAGACCTCCTTTGCTTTTATAGATAGATGTAGTATTAGTCTGTTGTAACTTCTGTAGTTTAGAGGGTGGACACTGGGTGGACTTTCCTATATAGGGTTGGCCCAGTGTCCTCCCTACTTTAATATATTTTAGCCAGGGTCTCCAGTCCCTTTAATTTGTTCTGTTGGTACTTTTAAGAACCTTTATTAATAAATATTTTGAAAACCTTTGATTTCTGTTAGGGCGTCTTATGTTGAGGCCCCTCAAGTCTTTTGGTCTAACATCCTGGAGGGGGCCGTAACAGTGTGTGTGTTCATTTCCTCCATCAGACTCAGTCACCTTGCTCTCCTCTGGCTCCTGTTCCTCCTTCCACTGAAGCTCTGAGCTCCTCTGGTGGTGCATACACCTTCCAGATCGACGATGGAAAGAGTTCCACCAACTTCCTGTAGTCCTGTCTCCTCCTCCTTCACCAGCTGAAACATGTTCTTTGTAGAACATTCACAGAACCAAAGGCCTTTCAGCCTCTGGGTCCATGATGAAGGAATCTGAGACTCAGTCCTGGATCTTCTCCTTTCTTCTCTCTGAGTTTTGTTTCTAATCCTGGACTTTACCTGGACCACTGAGCATCTCCACTCCATTTAGATGGACTGGAACAAAAATCAACTCTGGTATTTTCTACTCAGACCAACCACTACATAATCAGACACACCATGTAGAAGCTGTTGTCAGTGATTTTAAACATGTGGCTCTTTCATTTGATCACTTTTTTAACTATTTTTTTCATTTCTTAAAGTTCTTTAAGACTTTCATCCAATTTTTATTCTTTCTTTAATATTTTTTGCTACTTCTCATCTAAATAAGCTCCTCTTGCCCAATAAATACCACTTCTTTCCTTTTTTCTCCACATTTTGCCCTTTTTCATTGTTTGCCAATTTAAGCTCCTCTGTCATTACGTACCACCTGCTTCCTCCATCTTTGGCCACTCTTAACTGCTTTTGGCCAGTTTTAGTCATTTTTCACCCATTTTTTTTTTGTTTTTTCTTTGCCATGGTTTTAACCTCCTGTTACTACGTCTGCCTCCAAACAACGTAGTGGACCAGACCACAGAGACTATGCTGGATGTACCAGATGACCAGTCCACCCCCTCCAGCTTTGCTCCATGCTTTTTGTTGTTCTCAGCTGATTAGTGGTTGTTTCAAATGTTCTGATGAATGAAACGCTTTGCTTTGGATTCACGTTAGGAAGAGGAACCCATGAGCAACACATTTAAACTCTTTTCTAAACTTTATATCACATTTACCAGATATTTGTTGAGATGATGATTTACAGCAACGCGACACACGATGAAGCCTTGGTTGGGGTGTGTGTGTGTGTGTGTGTGTGTGTGTGTGTGTGTGTGTGTGTGTGTGTGTGTGTGTGTGTGTGTGTGTGTGTGTGTGTGTGTGTGCGTGTGTGCGTGTGTGCGTGTGTGCGTGCGTGTGTGCGTGCGTGCGTGTGTGTGTGTGTGTGTGTGTGTGCGTGTGTGCGTGTGTGTGTGTGTGTGGCTACGTTCACACTACAGACAAACAAGGTCCAGACCTGATGTGTCTGACTGTATGTGACATATGTAACAATCTTTAACAAAATCCCTTCTGTGATACTGGAACAAATGTGTAAAACTGTTTCAGTGAAAGTAAACATTTAAAGATGGTTAATTTAACCCCCCCCCCCCAAACACACACACACACTCAAATGTCACTAAAAAGTTTTTAATGAAGATGTTTTTCAGACGTTTCCATGTTAAGTGTATGGTTAAAGATCAATGGAACACGTTCAGAGAACAATTAGACTTTAGAAATATCACTTTGATTTTCTATAAACACAGATTGCTGTGTGAGCGTAGCCTACATGTTAGCATTTAGCTCCTGTATATGATGTACTCAGTGTTCACTATGGTTCAGTTAGAGAAGCTGAGCTGATGGAACCTCCACTGTTCTAAAGATCTAAAGTGATGGTTGTGAACCAGCCTTAACATTTCCTACCTCAACTTTGGGAACAGTTGTTCTCCTCCAGGACCTGGTTTTTCAAAAAGTTTAATCCAGACAAAATTGATCCAGATTTGGTAATTTTTTATTTTTTTTTTTAAATCTATGTTCACTAATCTATTTTACTTCTGAGACAGTTTTTAGATTACATCAATCTGATCCAGATCTGGATAACCAGAGCTGATCTTTGTTTGATGAAGGATAGATAGATATAGATATAGATAGATACTTTATTGATCCCAAACGAAATCGTGCAGAAGTCTGTTGCTCACATTCACACAAACAGAATCTACAGGATTTAAGAAGTTAAAAACACATTTCAAGCCTTTTGAGACCCTGACCCACTGACAGAACCAGGACCATCAAACAGGACGTAATAGTTAGACACTATTTCTGATCTGGATTTGTTTTGCATTTTAAAAACCAGTGATGCCATTATGTAAATAATCTCAAAACTAAATATTTTTGATTGAGATGAATAAACATTCATTAGTGACATAATTAAATACCATCATTTCCAGTCTATAAGCCGCTACTATTTTCCACGCTTTCAACTCATCGGCTGAAACAATGACGCGGCTAATTTGTGGATTTTTTCCGGTTATTTAAACTTCATGCCGCCAAAAAATGTAGCTCCGTCATATTAGATCAGAAGTGTTTACATGAAGTTGTTGATGCTCCCACTGAATCATTCTGATCAGCATCAGATCTGTAGTTTACATGAAGAACAGATGAAGCGCTGTATCAGTCTGTTACAGTAAAAAGTGACCATATAAAGCTGTAAATGCACTGATATGCAGACGTGGAGCAATGAGTAGGAGACTTCATGTGGAGATGAAACGTCAGTTGAAACATGGAATTCTCCGTTAAACTTATCAGCCCTCCTACCTGCTCGTTCTGATTGGTCTGGTGGTCTGAAGGACACCCTCATCAGCCAATAGGGTGCTGACTGTGTGGATTTTTCTTGGAAAATTGCTACATTTTTGGGATGCAGCCAATAAAGTGGTCATATAGTCCGGAAATTACGGTAGATTATTTGTGATTAATATTGAGCTGTTTGGAGATTATCTAATCTTTTTACTTTGCTGTAGGTCTATACTGTTACAACCAGACTGATGATAAACATTAAAACCTTATTAATAAATTGTATATCTATAGGTTATACTGCATGAACCAATTATAGGTTTATTTTAAACACTTTTAAAGTTTAATTACATTTTGAGCCTAAAATCCACTCTCTGATGGATCACTTTAATCCAGATTTTTAGGATCAAAGTGATCCCAATCCAACTGAAAAGTTCTGAAAAACCCAAACTAAAGGTTTGATCTGGATTATGTGACCTAACCATTTTCAAGGTTTGATCCAATCAGTTATATTTAGATTCTGATCTGATTACTTCTGACAAACCGAGCACTGGAGACGATGGAGGTGCTGCTGTAAACGCCTTAAGATCAGAGACCCTTCAGTGCTGCTGGTCCTCCTTCACTCAGCTAATCAATAATCAATAATTACATATCAGCAGGAGAGGCTGTTCCTGCCTCTGAGCAGATCCACTTCATCACTGTTACTGTAAATATGACACCACACATCAGAAGGACACACACACACACACACACACCATGACTTTCCCACGCCTTGTGTTGCTTTTAGTGTTCCTGTAATAATGACTGTGTGTAGTTAACGGCTCTGATTGTGACACAGTGAAATGTTGAAGCTTTTCCTTTTGTTGTTTTGTTCCTCATATATATTGTGTGTGTGTGTGTGTGTGTGTGTGTGTGTGAGAATAAAGCTAACGGACTAATGGACATGGAAGTGTTTAAACAGCATAGAATGATGTCACGTATGTTTACGTCCCCTGAGTTTCACAGTAACATTAATAAAAACATTTATAACCATGTTATTATCTGTGCTCATCCTCACATTAACAATCAGTAAAACTCTGTTCTGTACGGAAGCCCATTAGGGCCAATTAGGATGGAGAAAATGATTTTGAGCAATTAAGAATAAAGTCAAAAGTTTGAGATTTAAGTCGATGTCGAGAATAAAGTTAAAATTTTGAGAATAAAGTTGTGAAGTTTTAATAATAAAGTTAAAATTTTAATAATAAAGTTAAACTATATTTTTGAGAATAATTTGGTGATAAAAGTCTACAGAAGCTGACGAGGACCAATTCACCATCTATGACAACAAACAGCAGATCACGTATTGATGAATGTGTTAAACGTTAATAACAGATTCTCTCTCTTTTGTCTTATAAACACAGTGTTGTGATTTACGGACTTTTAAGAGATATTGATAAAAGAAGTAAAAACCAGTGTTTTTATGAAGAGGCGGAGCATTCAGTCCGTCTGTGGCTATAGAGGAGGAGCTACGGAAACACATTAGGACAAGTTTGGATGGACACTGGTGGAGGATGTGGTGAATTGGCCCTAGTGAGCTTCTGTAGATTTAACTTTATTAGCAAACCTTCGACTTTTATCAGCAAATTGGATTTAGAGTTTTTCTAATTTTCAATTTGAATCTTGTCTTTCAGACTTTAATCTCAACATTACATTTCAACTTCATTCTCAAAATTTCTCGACACTTCAACTTTAATTTTAATTTGCCCAAAATTATTTTCTCCCTTAAAATTGGCACTAATGTGGTTCCGTAGTTCTGGTGTGAGTTATGCTACGCACTGTGATAATACTGTTAATGTAATGTACAGTATACGCTAAGAAGATGTTTTTGAATGTAAAGAGTGGAGATGAGATCAATTAATCCATGTTGTAATCATGTATGCGTTAATGATGTAATCCACAGGTTGTTTAAAACAATAAATATTAAACTGATTTTATATAAACAGGCTTTGGTTTATTATTGAAGGACAAGACACAGCAGCTATACATGCAGTGTTAGCATTAGCATTAGCATGTGATGTGGATCATTCAGCTGGGCCAAACTAGACGTTGCTGAAAAAACATCCAAATGCAGAAGATGTTTCTGTATGTATTCTCTCACAAGCCGTTCCCACACAAGAGTACGATTTCTCTAACTTAAAAATAAAAACAGCGCACAAAGGCCAGAGCACACGATGGAGGAACACAATAGGAACTAGCACATACCTGTGCATTTGTAGACGTCAAAGATGAAAACATATGTGATAGGTTAAGGTTCAAACATACTCAGGTTGACACCCACAAAGCGTAGTCTAGGAGTCGCCCACCAGGCCAATTAATTACAAATGTTATGACAGCGAGGACTTCTCCGCGTAGTTGGTGTCATACTAAACAATGCATCGTATTGTATTGTATCGACACGCATTAAATGTAGGCAGTGGCTATAACAAGAATTACAGAGAAGCGCTAAGAATCATGGGACATGTGGGATTTTAATGGAAACTACTATGTGGTGGTGCACCCAAGTATGTTTGAGTCTCGTCCCAACGTTATATTTAATAAAGTTGTAGAGTTAGTGAGACAATCAAAGTGAAATAGTAGAAAATAAAATATTCTCTATTTTGTGTAGTTTATAGGGATGTAACGATTCACTCAACTCCCGATACGATTTGATTCACGATACTGGGTTCACGATACGATTCTCTCACGATTTATTTTACAAAATGGGAATGTAGAGAAATATTCCTTTATTTTTTTGGGGGAAAAAACTATAAAATACTGTACTATTTACCTTTTATATTTAATTGTCAAAAGAATCCCTTGATAAACTATTCAAAACAATGCAATTTAACTAAAAATAAATCGTGAATGAAATAAAGGAATAATACAAATGAAGAAGCCTATTAATTTAAATTCTGGTTCTATAGTAAACAATGCAAAACTACATAACAGTTCCTTTTCTTTTTAAAAGTACAACTGAAAATGTATTTTGTCTTAACAATTGGACTTAAAAAAAAAAAAAAAAAAGTCATTTCATTGTATGTAGGTCAGATATTTGTTTGGACCAGCAGAGGGCGCTGGTAACCCAGTGGTCGGTTGGCATGCAGATATTCTGTGCAGTGAAGAAGAGATGCTACGCTAGCAGACAGAGCTAATAGAAAAACGTGACTTTTACAGATATTCAGGTAATATTTCAGATATTCTTTTGGTGCTAAAGGGGTAAGGAATCATTTATGAACATGTTCAAGAGTAGAAGGCGGCCAGAAAGAAAGTAGTAGCAGATTCCGCCCGCCGCCAACACTTTTAGATGGTATATAGCGTCCTCTGCTGTTTAAAAAAAAGTACTGCAATTAAATTTTCAGAGCATTGATGTGAACCGTGATAAATATGAATCGATTTTGAACTGTTTTACGATTAATCGTTACGTCCCTAGTCGTTTACTATTGTTCACATTCACATCATTGTCAGTTACTCATCATGCTGTAAATGTATTATTGTTCAGTATCATGATGATCTCCTCCCTCCTGTTGAGTTTGTCCAAATATTAGTTAACTTCCATTGGCTCATGGACATGTATTTCTGCTCTGATAGTTAAACTCTGGGATGTATAAACCTGTTCATTTGTGGATCCATCTGTAAATATTTAGACTCGTTTGTTGAGTAAGAAGCTGATGTTGCTTTGATCAATTAATGAAAGGATGTAAACATAGAATGAATGAATCCTGGTTCTGATACTCACTGTAAAATATCTTTGAGTTCTTTAACATTATTTATTAAACACATCTGCAGCTGATGCTAAAAAAACAAACAACCCAGGTTTGGAAGATTCAAATATGATTTTATTCCATCAGATACATGACGTTGTACATACTAACCCATACATACCAATACTAACCCATACATACCAATACTAACCCATACATACCAATACTAACCCGTACATACTAACCCATACATACCAATACTAACCCATACATACCAATACTAACCCGTACATACTAACCCATACATACCAATACTAACCCGTACATACCAATACTAACCCATACATACCAATACTAACCCGTACATACTAACCCATACATACCAATACTAACCCGTACATACTAACCCATACATACCAATACTAACCCATACATACCAATACTAACCCGTACATACTAACCCATACATACCAATACTAACCCATACATACCAATACTAACCCATACATACCAATACTAACCCGTACATACTAACCCATACATACCAATACTAACCCGTACATACCAATACTAACCCATACATACCAATACTAACCCGTACATACTAACCCATACATACCAATACTAACCCGTACATACCAATACTAACCCATACATACCAATACTAACCCGTACATACCAATACTAACCCGTACATACCAATACTAACCCATACATACCAATACTAACCCGTACATACTAACCCATACATACCAATACTAACCCGTACATACTAACCCGTACATACTAACCCATACATACCAATACTAACCCGTACATACTAACCCATACATACCAATACTAACCCGTACATACTAACCCATACATACCAATACTAACCCGTACATACTAGGCCTGGCACTCTTTGGTCGTATACGTTGCATTAGTTTAAAGGCACATTAAAATATTAATACAACAGTTGAATAAAGACACCAAACAGAAGCTGCTGTTGGTATGAGACCCAACACGTTCATGAAGAATAAGGCACGTACAGTAACATCACACCGCGATATTAAAGAGTCACAGAGAAGGATAGAGATGTTCAGGACCAGCACCTCCTGCTACACTACCATGGTCCATATGGTGGTCCTCGTGATGGTCTTCATGGTGGTCCTCATCTCAACACATTAAAATTGGAAAACCATCAGATACAGCTGGTCAGCTAGCAGCAAGCTTAGCATAGACCTTGTCAGCATTTGGATTGAACACAGAACATATGGAGACAGTTCCTCAGGAACTCATGGACGGTTCATCTGTGATTGAGATGAGAACAGATCATCTAGTAGATCTCTATGGGGGGATTTGTATGTTTCCGTCAGAAAAAGCTGACTGTCAGTCGGGAATATTCTAAAACACAGGAATGTTATAAATTTAAAAAAAATTGGAGCATCCAAACGAGTGAATTTCAGGATTTTAAAAGTTCTTCTGTGATGATCTACAGGGACAATCTTTGAACCCACTGGTCTGATGTGGGAATAAACGTGGATTCAGATATAAAGCTGCAGTATGTATTCCTGAGAGTAGAACAATCTCCATCAGTCCTCTCTACTGGTCCACCTCTCCATGTCCCTCAGACGTTTCTCCAGGAGCTTCACTTGCTCCTCCAGTCGAGCCGTTTTGTCTGCAGTATTCGGCGCTCCACCCCCAAAGGACACGCCGAACAGGACGCACACGAATACCAGGGCGGCCAGGCGCAGGGCCATGGTCTCCGTGCCCACGCGGTAATCACTGAGGATGAAGACGAAACAGGCCAGAGCCAAGCCCACCTTCACCAGCCACAGCACGCACCTCAGGGTGGAGGCCACCAACCGCAGCATGTGGGACAGCAGCCAGTAGCCAATCACAACCACCAGAACCCACTGAGCCACAAAGATCACGCCCTCAGCCGTCACTCTGGAGGCGGGGACTCTGACTGTGGAGAAAACATGAAATACTTTACAGATGGATCTGTAGGATGGACCATCACTCTGACTGGCCAATGGGGGTGCTCCGTATGAAGAGACTGCCAGTCTATTCATACATTTCTATATAAAGAGCCACAACCAATTTTTAAAAAATATTTTTTGGAGTCTATGTGTATATTACTTTTTCTTTTTGCAGTTTTTGTGTTTGATGAGTGTTATTTGTGTATTTATGTTTTAATTATGTGTTTTTTTAAAATAATCTTTATGTGTCAGATTAATTGTGTGTTGTCATGATGTGTATTTCTCATTTTGTGTGTTTTTTGTTTTTGTTTTTAAAGTCATTTAGTGTGGTATTGGGAGTCATTTTGTGTTTCTAGTGTCGTTTTGTCTATTTTTCAATAAGTTTTGTACTTTGTAGAAACAAGTTTATTTTTGTTGTCTTTTTTGTACATTTTTATGTAATTTTTTATGCAGTCAGGGAGCCATTTTGTGTATTTTTATTATAAATGAAAATTGCCATATACATTGTTCTCAGTTATTTTTCTTCCGCAACTCCTATATGTGTGACCTTGACCTTCACTTAAGGTCATATTTAAGGTCAAGGTCAGTCTTCTGTTTTTCCTGCATTATTACTTTCAATTTCATTAGTAAAATAACAAACTTGTCAACAAATCCAGATACACGTTGTTATTTTTGCCAATTTTTTCAAATTGCCAAATATGTATTTGCCTTGTGAATACAGGTTTGGCCAAGTTGTGTTAAAATTTCATTTTTGTGTGGTCATGGAGTAATGTGTATTTTTGTGCTTTTCTATAACTAGTACAGAGCCCGTCGGAAGTATGTATTGATATAGTGGGAGCTTAAGTAGAGGTGGTAATTATGGGCATAATAATAACGTAGTATGTAGTGTTATAAAGGGGTTTATTTGCAGGTGCAAAGTAAAATAGTGTGTGTGATTTATCTGGTTTAATTCTATGGGACATGAACATGATAAATGTGTCTGTTTTTTACTTATTTTCATATTTTTTTGTTGGGTGTATTTTTCTGTAATGTGTGTTTTTGGAGTCATTTTGTGTATAAATATTTAGGTTTGTGTATTTTCAGTCATTTTCATATTTTTGTTGTCGTTTGGTGTATTTTTCTGTAATGTAGGTTTTATGGAATCATTTTGTGTGTTTTTGGAGCCTTTTGTATATTTTTGTGCATTTCTGTTGACATTTTGTGTGCTTCCTGTATAAATATTGTTTAGTTTTTTGTTTTACGTCATTTGTTGTATAGTTATAGTTTTTTGTTGTTGTCATTGTAGAGTGTGATTCTGGAGTCATTTTGTATCTTTTTTTAGTGTAGTTTTTTGTCGTGTACCTGCCTATCTTTCACTAAACATATCTATTGTCAGTAGTTAGATGTAGTGGCAGGTGTGACGTGAGTGAAGCTGCAGTGATCAGGTGACCTTCACTATGTAGCAACATGTAAACACTTAGATCTGACTGTAACACTACAGTCAATACCACCCTATACTTACGCACCTACATGCATGTCACGTAGACGGTGATCCATAGTGAAGCACACCTGATCGACATGTGTGTGTGTGTGAGACGCTCTACCTTGGACTCTAATCTCCTCCGTTAGTTCTCACACACACACACCCTGCTGATAAATGTGCAGCTTTCAACACAGCAGCCATTGTCGTCAATAACTTCAGGGTGAGGAACGTCTGGTCTAAATATCGTACGGTCAAACTAACATGAAAATAAACGTTTTGAAACGTCATCACCAAATAAGGAACAGTAAAAAGTATTTTTCCTCAAAAGAGAAAAGAAAAGTCCACAGGAGCTCTGGTACACACTGGAAGTGAGCTGTGTAGTAAAATAGATATGGATGGTGCTCTAGCGCCCCCTCACACCCTGAGGTCAAAAGCTGAATAGATTTCATTTGTCGTGCTGTTCAATAGTGAAATAAAATTAAAAAAAACATTTGGAAATGACCAAATTACTCCAAAATAACAGATACACACACTCTGGGTATTTGGAAGCTGTTGACTAAGTTTCAGGTCGAACTCGCTCCACATCAGGGAGATATTCACTCCACGCACACGCACGCGCACACAGACTTTTTTTTGCTTTTATACGTAGATATTTAAATGTTTTTTGGAGTCACATTGTGCATATGTAGATATCTATCTGCAGTTTTTGTGTGTTATGATTGTGTTTTGTGTGTCTATGTTGTCCTTTTGTGTTTTATGCGGTCATGTAGCCACAGGGCTCGAGACTGTAAGCAAATTGGTTGCATATGCGAATATTTTTTCAGTGTGTGTGAGTGAAAATCCAAAAAAAGGAAACTTCCTCGTCCTGTTGAGTCTTCTTCCTGTGAATCAGGGTCCGACATGGACACTACACGTTGCCATGTCGCCATGGGGCGGGGGGGCACCGGGCATAGTGAGAGTGCATGTGGGGCGCCAAGCAGATACAGACCAGATGTTCAGCTGTGGCTCTCTCAGAGCAGTGGTCTGCAACCTGCGGCTCCGGGACCTAATGTGGCCCTTTGACTCTTATACAATGGCTCCCTATAGCTTCAAATAAAATAAATAGTAATTTTTACAGAGTCTATTAATGACAAATAAAATCATGATATAACAATTTGTTAACCTAAAATAAATCAGGTTGTACAATGACTCAGCACATTCCTACAACATCTACAGACCATCAACTTTCCTCCACCTGTGACTAACCTTAAGTTTTAAATCCCTGGTAAGAAACTAAACCAACAAAAACACTATTTCTGGAAGAAAATACAGATTTTAATTGTGTGGGAACAGATTCATTTAACCACCAATGTACAGGTTAAATATGTATGTTTTATGTGTGGCAAGAAATGAGTAATTAGCATGTGTTGATCACATGATCATGTGTTATTATATTCATGTTACTTTTTATAGACTTTCATATACATTAACTATAAAAATCTTCTTCATAAAGATTGTGTTCATGTAAACTGTGATGTGTAAGAATTTGAAAATGAAAGATATTGTTTTATTTATTTTATTTTAAACTATTTTTAAGTTTCTATTTACATGATCAATATAAATTAAATCAAACATTATTCTATATAATTATAACTGTATATAATGTAATCCA
>NC_041044.1:1217147-1239647 GCF_900634775.1 Gouania willdenowi
TCATCCTGTGTTTGGAAACCTGCTGACTCAGCTCAGAGATCCTGAGGCAGCAGCTTCACTTCCTCACATCTGCCTCACATCTGGACATGTGGAAATGTTTGACTGGCAACAACACAAGATCCCACTGATCTTTCAGAAATAATCATTCCCATGAGTTAAAAGCATCTTATGTGATGTAACGACGTGTTGATTCTGTTAGTGATCGATCAGTAGATGATCAGGAGATAATCGGTGTCCTGTCAGCCTCTGATTGGTCCACAGCATCACTCACTCACACTGGGAGCTGTTAGCTCTGTGGGACTGGGAGGAGCAGCTTGTGTGAGAGTCTGATTAAAAACAGAAAGTCAGAGTTATTTCTATTAAAGGGGCAGTGATATTATTAAAAAACACTTTATAATTAGTTTATCTACAGTGATAAACATCCTTTAGCCTCATTCAGACAAACAAAGTGTAAATAGTTCTGTTTCCTCCTCCCTTGTTATTACACATTATGAAAAAAGTCAGCTTTAAACGGGACAGTTGGATTTTTGTCCCAATATTACGTCAAAAAGTGGAAACTCCTCCTCCTTTCAATCCTGGCTCCTCCTACCTTATAAGAATGTGAGCTCCTCCCTCTCAGACTACCTCACAGCTAAAACAAACATAGCGAAGGCAGGTTGATATTACAGTTAATATCTTTACGTCCAGTTTATAGATAAACCAGTTTATAGATAAACCGGTTTATAGATAAACCAGTTTATAGATAATCCAGTTTATAGATAAACCAGTTTACAGATAAACCAGTTTATAGATAAACCAGTACATAGATAATCCAGTTTATAGATAAACCAAAGAGTGCTCACATCAGTTCCATTTTTAGTAGCCATTACACCTCCTTTATGAGCTGATCTGACATGTTTGTGACCCAATGCAATGCAGCAGTTGGACTGAACAACGAACTATGGTCTTAAATGGAATATTCCTGTGGTCAGTAGAGGTGAGGAGAAGAAGATGATTTATTGCTGCTGCTGAAGTAGTGTGTGTGTTTACGCCCACTCATGCATATGCATGAAGGCCCAGAAAACAGCTTGTTTTTAGGAGCATCATTAAAGTGACTTTTCAGAGGCAAAAAGTCCAGAAAACAGGAAAGTTGGTGAAAATAAACCTGAAATACTATATAGTTGTAGTTCTTAGAACAATGTGTGAAACCAGCAGAACACTGGAGCTTTAAAGGCAGAGGATGGAACAAGTCACTGCTCCTCAAGTCATGAGTCCATAACGTAGAACAGCTCGTGTTATTTCACAGATATGTTTATTTCACTGACATAAACAATAAATACATTTAACAGAGTTCTACATAAGTGTCTAATAATAATAGTGATATAATCTGACATAATGCATCTTTTTACATTTTAAATGTTAATAGTTCCTCAATAATTACACTGGGAAGTAAAACCAGGTCGAATGTTTCCAAATCAATAGTTAATCACATATAATCTATAAATCCAAAAGATTTCAATCTATGGATCATTTAATCTGCTAAAGCTGCACGTCTCAGCCTAACGAGATGCTTTCAGCTGCTTCCTGATTGGCTGTCAGTTTGTTTGAAGGCGGAGCTTCTGATGGCAGAAACGTGTGTAGTGTGTATTGTTCAGTGTGCAGTGTGTATTGTGTAGTGTGTATTGTGTATTGTGCAGTGTGTAGAGTGTAGAGTGTAGTGTGTATTGTGTAGTGTGTAGTGTGTAATGTGTATTGTGTAGTGTGTAGTGTGCAGTGTGTATTGTGTAGTGTGTATTGTGTATTGTGCAGTGTGCAGTGTGTAGAGTGTAGTGTGTATTGTGTAGTGTGTAGTGTGTAGTGTGCAATGTGTATTGTGTAGTGTGTAGTGTGCAGTGTGTAGTGTGTATTGTGTATTGTGTATTGTGTAGTTTGTAGTTTGTAGTGTGTAGTGTGCAGTGTGCAATGTGTATTGTGTATTGTGTATTGTGTAGTTTGTAGTGTGTAGTGTGTAGTGTGTATTGTGTAGTGTGTAGATTGTATTGTACAGTGTGTAGTGTGTGCAGTATGTAGTGTGTATAGTGTGTAGTGTGTAGTGTGTATTGTGTATTGTGTATTGTGTAGTGTGTATTGTATAGTGAATAGTGTGTAGTGTGTGCAGTGTGTAGTGTGTATTGTGTATAGTGTGTATTGTGTAGTGTGTATTGTATAGTGTGTAGTGTGTGCAGTGTGTAGTGTGTATAGTGTGTAGTGTGTGCAGTGTGTAGTGTGTAGTGTGCAGGGTGTAGTGTATAGTGTGTAGTGTGTATTGTGTATTGTGTAGTGTGTAGTGTGTATTGTGTATTGTGTATAGTGTGTAGTGTATTGTGTAGTGTGTGCAGTGTGCATTGTGTATTGTGTATTGTGTATTGTATTGTGTATTGTATAGTGTGTAGTGTGTATTGTGTAGTGTGTATTGTGTAAGGTATGTAGTGTGTAGTGTGCATTGTGTATTGTGTGTATTGTGTATTGAGTGTCGTGCAGTGTGTATTGTGTAGTGTGTAGCGTGTAGTGTGTAGTGTGTAGTGTGCAGTGTGTAGTGTGTATTGTGTATTGTGTAGTGTGTAGTGTGCAGTGTGTATTGAGTATCGTGTAGTGTGTATTGTGTAGTGTGTAGTGTGTAGTGTGCAGTGTGTATTGAGTGTCGTGTAGTGTGTAGTGTGCAGTGTGTAGTGTGCATTGTGTGTAGTGTGCAGTGTGCAGTGTGTAGTGTGTGTCGTGCAGTGTGTAGTGTGTAGTGTGCAGTGTGTATTGTGTATTGTGTGTAGTGTTCAGTGTGTAGTGTGTAGTGTGTAGTGTGCAGTGTGTAGTGTGTATTGAGTGTCGTGCAGTGTGTATTGTGTAGTGTGTAGTGTGTAGTGTGCAGTGTGTAGTGTGTATTGTGTAGTGTGTAGTGTGTATTGAGTGTCGTGCAGTGTGTAGTGTGCAGTGTGTATTGTGTGTAGTGTGTAGTGTGCAGTGTGTAGTGTGTATTGAGTGTAGTGTGTGTAGTGTGTAGTGTGTAGTGTGCAGTGTGTAGTGTGTGTGTTGTAGTGTGCAGTGGTGTGTAGTGTGTATTGAGCAGTGTGTATTGTGTAGTGTGTAGTGTGTAGTGTGTATTGTGTAGTGTGTAGTGTGTATTGAGTGTCGTGCAGTGTGTAGTGTGTAGTGTGCAGTGTGTAGTGTGTATTGTGTAGTGTGTAGTGTGCAGTGTGTATCGTGTAGTGTGTATTGTGTAGTGTGTAGTGTGCATTGTGTATTGTGTAGTGTGTATTGTGTAGTGTGTAGTGTGTAGTGTGCAGTGTGTGTGTGTATTGAGTGTCGTGCAGTTGTGTATTGTGTAGTGTGTAGTGTGCCGTGGTGTAGTGTGTATTGTGTAGTGTGTATTGCGTGTCGTGCCGTGTGTGTGTAGTTGTGTAGTGTGCAGGTGTAGTGTGTCTTGTGTAGTGTGTAGTGTGTCTTGGTAGTGTGTAGTGTGTATTGTGTTACGTGTGTAGTGTGCAGTGTGTAGGTGTGTATGTGTCTTGGTGTAGTGGTGCAGTGTGTAGTGTGTATGTGTAGTGTGTCGTGTGTAAGTGTGTAGTGTGTATTGTGTAGTGTGCAGTGTGTATTGTGTATTGTGTATTGAGTGTCGTGCAGTGTGTAGTGTGTAGTGTGTAGTGTGTAGTGTGTAGTGTTCAGTGTGTAGTGTGTAGTGTGTAGTGTGCAGTGTGTAGTGTGTATTGAGTGTCGTGCAGTGTGTATTGTGTAGTGTGTAGTGTGTAGTGTGCAGTGTGTAGTGTGTATTGTGTAGTGTGTAGTGTGTATTGAGTGTCGTGCAGTGTGTAGTGTGCAGTGTGTATTGTGTGTAGTGTGTAGTGTGCAGTGTGTAGTGTGTATTGAGTGTCGTGTAGTGTGTAGTGTGCAGTGTGTATTGTGCAGTGTGTAGTGTGTAGTGTGTAGTGTGCAGTGTGTAGTGTGTATTGAGTGTCGTGCAGTGTGTATTGTGTAGTGTGTAGTGTGCAGTGTGTAGTGTGTATTGTGTAGTGTGTAGTGTGTATTGAGTGTCGTGCAGTGTGTAGTGTGTAGTGTGCAGTGTGTAGTGTGTATTGTGTAGTGTGTAGTGTGCAGTGTGTATCGTGTAGTGTGTATTGTGTAGTGTGTAGTGTGCATTGTGTATTGTGTATTGTGTAGTGTGTAGTGTGTAGTGTGCAGTGTGTAGTGTGTATTGAGTGTCGTGCAGTGTGTATTGTGTAGTGTGTAGTGTGCAGTGTGTAGTGTGTATTGTGTAGTGTGTATTGAGTGTCGTGCAGTGTGTAGTGTGTAGTGTGCAGTGTGTAGTGTGTATTGTGTAGTGTGTAGTGTGTATTGTGTAGTGTGTAGTGTGTATTGTGTAGTGTGTAGTGTGCAGTGTGTAGTGTGTATTGTGTATTGTGTAGTGTGCAGTGTGTAGTGTGTAGTGTGTAGTGTGTAGTGTGTAGTGTGTAGTGTGTATTGTGTAGTGTGCAGTGTGTATTGTGTATTGTGTATTGAGTGTCGTGCAGTGTGTAGTGTGTAGTGTGTAGTGTGTAGTGTGTAGTGTGCAGTGTGCAGTGTGTAGTGTGTAGTGTGTAGTGTGTATTGTGTAGTGTGTAGTGTGTAGTGTGCAGTGTGTAGTGTGTAGTGTGCAGTGTGCAGTGTGTAGTGTGTAGTGTGTAGTGTGTAGTGTGTATTGTGTAGTGTGTATTGTGTAGTGTGTAGTGTGCAGTGTGTAGTGTGCATTGTACACTTATCATACATGAGTATTATAATAATATTAATTTATATATATATATAAACACTGAACCTGCTGTGGGTGAAGAAGTGTGAAAGTATGAGTAGATCTTACAGCGTAGAGTCCGAAGCCTCGTCTTTGTCTGTAGAGGAAGAAACAGAGGATGGAGGAGATCACAGTCTGAGCCAGAGTGAAGAGGAGGAGGCAGGCCTTCAGCCCTCTGCTCAGCCTCTGTGGGAGGGGCCACAGGTCACAGGTCAGAGATCAGGGAAGAGACATGGGTCACAAACCCCAACATCTTATGGCTTGGTTTACATTGTTGCTTCTGATATTATTATTCTCAGTGTCCTTTAATACACTGGTTCTCAACCTGTTCCCCCAAAATAAAGGTCCCAGAGACCAGGAACCCCCCAAAATAAAGGTCCCAGAGACCAGGAACCCCCCAAAATAAAGGTCCCAGAGACCAGGAACCCCCCAAAATAAAGGTCCCAGAGAGCAGGGACCCCCCAAAATAAAGGTGCCAGAGACCAGGAACCCCCCAAAATAAAGGTCCCAGAGACCAGGAACCCCCCAAAATAAAGGTTCCAGAGAGCAGGGACCCCCACTGTATCTGAAGGTGGTTGAACACAGACATGAACATTGAAGAACAGTCATGTGGAGACAGGACCATCTATAAGGGGGAATAAAGGGGAGAGATTTTTGGGGTCCATCCATAAAGTCAGTAAAATGATGGTCCATTGTTCTATGAATCTGTGATAACCACATTTATTTATTCATCTGAATAATATCCACTGTTATCCAGGAACGTTTATTATTATTATTATAGTCATCTTAAAGATGGAAATCATTGTTTTAATCACTAATAAAATGGTTCAAAGTGAATAAAAATGGTGGAAAAGGAGGTGAAATGGGATTTTAAAAAAACCACAGAATATGGTTAAAAGTTGTAAATTAGAGTGAATAAAAACAGACAGAAAAAGTGATAAAAAGTAGGAAAAGATTATTTTAAACTGGCAAATAATGGGCATGACAAATCATGAATGTGGTTAAATTGGAAAATATAATCATGAAATCTGGTGAAAAGTGGTTAAAAGTGACAATAATGGGTCAACATATGTGACATTAGGTGTAAAAGTGGTAGAAATGGTTTATTAGTGATGAACATGTCTGGAAAGTAGAAAAATCATTAAAATGTGATGTAGAAATGTCAGAAATGTGAAAAATGTAGCAAAAATACATTAAAAGGAGCAAAAATATGGCAAAAATTGAAGGTATCTGGGGACCCCCTGCCAGTGTCTTGCAACCCCTCATGGGGTCCTGACCCCAAGGTTGAGAACCCTGCTTTAATGAGCCTTAATTTCATTTGTTTCCTTTTCAAATGTAGATATTGTGTGTGTGTGCGTGTGAGAAATGTGTTTATAATAAATTCAATGAAAAAATGTTTTTTTCTGATGCAACGTTCTTAATATTTGTTATATTACTAGTGAAAAACTAATAAACAATCAATTATTATTAGACACAGAGCTAAGCTGCAATAACCTCATGTAAATGATTAAAAATATTCACCAGTGGTGAAATAACTTAAAGTTTGGGTCCAAAATAAAAATGAAGTCGTATAAAGAAAAATAGTTTTATATTCCAATAAATAGTAACCCTAATATTAATTAATTTCATCATAACCAAAATATAAAATGAAAATATTAAGGCTCCAAACCTGATTTATCTGATGAAATTATTTTACATGAGTTTCTAAAAAGTTTGGAAGTTTTTGATCTTCTGGAGTTAAATCTGCAGCGTGTGAACCTGAGTGTGAACCACCCACCGTAGAATAATGTTCCTCATCACAGCTGTCATTATTGGTTCTCACACACGGAACCTCAGGGTTTAAACCCATGTCCACAGAATAGATGATGATGGAGAGAAGAGACAACAGCAGAGATACAGAGGTCACCAGGAGACAGCCCTGGAGCTAGACACACACACACACACACACACACACACACACACAATAATCACCCCTGCACTAAAAAATGTTAAATGCTAAATAAATACTTTTATTTGTATGAATTTGTCTTTTATCAGATTCTATCTAAACCACAACATTGTTACAAACTTTATTTATTTATTTATTTATCAATTAATCATGATCATGTCTCATAGAATTAAACCAGATAAATCACACACACTATTTTACACTAGAGTACAGAGTATGTACACCTCTTTGTACATCCAACCTTCAAACACTCATTTGTACATAACTGACAACTCTACTTAAGCTGATATCCAGAGTTTCTGAGAAATCTGTTTATGTATGATTCTTTTAAAATGTGAAAAAATCTCTAACTAGTCTTTTACTATGATCTACTGCCAGTAATCATTCATATACATTGATGTATATAAGTCCCTCCTTCATCCTATAGACCCCTATAAAGTTGGAAAACAATCTCTGACTGCACCCAGCCAATAGGCTTCTACTTCCTGTTTTTGAGTCTGTCAATCAAAGTGAATGTGGAACTGTGCACGGAAACAACAACAGTAAATATGATTATGGCTCTTACCTGATGCATAGACATATTAATAACTGCAGCTCCTCCAGAACTCTGCAGCACGAATCATCACACGGACCCCCTCCACTCACCACATCACCCCCGTCCTACAACAACTTCACTGGCTTCCCATAAAACAAAGGATCAACTTCAAAATACTCCTCATCACCTTCAAAGCACTTCATAACCTGGCCCTCCGTACATATCTGACCTCCTCCACATCGCCACCCCTGCCCACACACTCCGCTCTTCCTCCACTCTCCAGCTCTCTGTACCTCCGGCCAAACTCATCACCATGGGGCACAGAGCATCAGCTACTGTGCCCCCCAGCTCTGGAATTCGCTCCCCACTAACCTCCGTACCATAGACTCCTCCCACTCTTCAAATCACAACTCAAAACTCACCTCTTCAGACAATCCTTCTGCATCTAGTCACACATTCACCACACCAACACTGTACCCTGTTTTATTCTGCTGTTTTATTTTAATGACTGCCCTGTACAGTGTCCTTGGGTGCTCTGAAAGGCGCTTTTAAATAAAATGTATTATTATTATTATTATTATTATTATTAATATGACCTGATGCAACCCTGTTATGTTCTGTGATGCGCGTGCAGAAAAGTAGAGGCGTGGCTTCTGGTAGATTAGCAGAGGCAGAGGGAGGAAGTGATGCTGTTTAGGGCGGGACATCGAGACGTTTCTCAGAAACTCTGGATATCAGCTTAAAGCTTCCACTATATAAATACATACTTCAGACGGGCACCGCACTAATACATATTAATAATAATTATACGGTTAGTGATGTCTGCCATTTCCTAAAATGGACTAAAAGCACATTTATAACACTTTCCCCTGTGCCTCTAACCCAGACATAGGCAACTGGCGGCCCGGGGTCCACATGTGGCCCTCAGTCTAATTTTTTGCAGCTCCCTAAATAAATTCCCCAAAAAATTGTATTTCAAGAAGTTGAAAGGAATATAACACCTAACAAAATACACAAAGTACACAAATACACAAAAACATACAGAATGACTCATAAAACTTAAAATGACCACACATCACAGAATAGCTCCAAATACACACAAACTGTTCATAAAATTACACAAATGACAGGAAAATACAGAAAGTGATCCCGAAAATCTCACGAATTGTTAACAAGAATGCAGAAAATGACAGAAAAATACACAAAATTACACCTAGAACACAAAAAAATAACAAGAACACACAATGACTAAAAACTTATCCCCTTGTATTATTGCTCTGATTGGTCATTATTTTAAATAATGCCATGTATATTAATGTGGCCCTTGGATCATATACAATCATATGTTTGTGGCTCCTGCTGTGATAGAGTGGCCCACCCCTGGTTTAACCTGATATAATGTCATAAATCACAGGTTTGAATGTAAATCAAAGGAAAAGAGGTTACCATGGCTACAAGGAACTAAAGCTAAACTAAAAGAACGTCACATTGAGAATGGTTGATCACACTCACTAACCAATATTAATACAAAATAAGTAGGATTTTATGAAATAGTTTCATTAATGCCAGATATAGGCCTACATAATGTTGTAGACATACACATGTAGAACCACACAAAGCATTCCTAGGTGAATTAAATATGTTGAATAAAACATAAGGTGGATAAAAATGTCTCTGATCCGTTTATCTAGAACCACAGAATGTCTGTTTTATGTCATGGTGAGTTTACGTGAACACTCTGATGAGTGGGTCCCTTTAAATGTTGTTGCTGCAATGAATTGTGGGTCATCATTATGTGGTCTCCTTTGGTAAAGGATGCATCAGTGTTTCCTAGGTTAAAGGAGGTTATAAAGGAAGCATTGAGCCTCCTTTCCTTAGCTCACAGAGAATTGGAACACTCCTTGTCATGGCCGGCACTTAAACACTTCCAGGATTAAGGAAAAGTGGATAGGAAAGGAAATAGGAGGGACTATTAGGACACAGCCGGAGTCACTCACCAGCTTCATGGTGCAGTGTTTGTCTAAGACAATCGCAACAGATCCTGCAACAATGAACTGGAAACAAGAAAACATGTTTAGTGTAATTTCACTAGCATTAACATTAGCTACCATTAGCATTAGATAGCATTAGCATTAACTCGCATTAACAAAACCATCAACATTAGCTAGCATGAGCATTAATTAGCATTAGCTAGCATTAACATTAAAATGAGGATGAACTGGCACTACCATTAAAATTAGCATTAACTAGCATTAGCATTAGTATTAGCTAGCGTTAATATTAACATTAACTAGTATTAACATTAGCTAGCATTAGCATTAGCTACCATTATCATTAAAATTAGCTAGCATTAACATTTCCATCAGCATTAGCATTAACTAACATTAGCTGGCATTAGCATTAGCTGGCAGTAACATTAATTTTAGCTAGCATTAACATTAATCTAGTATTTGAACCGACAAAGTATTAGCATTCGCCTCACAATACCATTAACCTAGCATTAACATTCACATATCAATAGCATTAGTATTCACCTATCAATAGCATTAGCCTATCATTAGCATTCACCTATCAAGAGCATTAGCCTAGCATTAGCATTCACCTAGCAATACCATTAGCCTAGCATTAGCATTCTCCTATCAAAAGCATTAGCCTAGCATTAGCCTAGCATTAGCATTCACCTATCAATAGCATTAGCCTAGCATTAGCATTCCCCTATCAATAGCATTAGCCTGGCATTAACATTCATCTATCAATAGCATTAGCATTAGCTAGCATTAGCATTATCGAGTACTATCATTAGCTAGCATTTGTAATAACATTATAATTAGCATCAACATTTGTCTAGTATTAGCACCAACAAAGCATTAGCATTTGCCTCAAAATAGCATTAACCTAGTATTAGCATTCACCTATCAATAGCATTAGCCTAGCATGATCATTTGCCTAGCAATACCATTATCCTAGCATTATCATTTCCCTATCAATAACATTAGCCTAGCATTAGTATTCACCTATCAATAGAATTAGCCTAGCATTAACATTTGCCTAGCAATACCATTAGCTTAGCATTAGCATTCACCTATCAATAGCATTAACCTAACATTAGCATTGACCTATCAATAGCATTAGCATTCACCTAGCAATAACATTAGCCTAGCATTAGCATTCACCTAGCAATAACATTAGCCTAGGATTAGCATTCACCTATCAATAACATTAGCCACCTAGCATTAGCATTCACCTATCAATAACAATAGCCTAGCATTAGTATTCACCTATCAATAGCTTTAGCCTAGCGTTACTATTCACCTAGCAATAACATTAGCCTAACATTAGCATTCACCTATCAATAACATTAACCTACCATTAGCATTCACCTATCAATAACATTAGCCTAACATTAGCATTCACCTATCAATAACAGTAGCCTAGCATTAGCATTCACCTTTCAATAACATTAGCCTAACATTAGCATTCACCTATCAATAACATTAGCCTTGCATTAGCATTCACTTATCAATAACATTAGCCTAGCATTAGCATTCACTTATCATTAGCATTAGCCTAGCATTAGCATTCACTTATCAATAGCATTAGCTGAATATTAGCAATAAGGTTGAAATCAGTTGATAAAATGTAATATGTTTAAAAAGTTACAAATAATAAAAGTTACAAGCATAAATCTCGGGAACTTTCTGAATTTTTTGAGAAATTATTTGTCAAAATCAGACAAACTGTGTGGGAGGAGTTAACGACGACGGAAAGAAAAAAGTGGATAAGGTTCCAATGCTACATGAGCCTGTTTGGTTTCTTCTGAAACATCACAGACTATAATAGTCATGTTAAATATCTTACAACACGTGTCAAACTCAAGGTACCGGGGACCAAATCCGGCCCTTTGGAGCATCCAATTCGGCCCGCAGTAGAAAGTAAAAATGACAGAGAAAACATGAATCAAATCAAACTTAACAATATTTGCAGGTTCTCACAGTTTTCCTGGTGCTTTTATCCCACAATTGCAGTAATTCATAATGTTAAACTGTCAAAAATAAACATTTTTTTTTGCATTTTCCTTAAATTGTGTCATAATATTTCTCTTAATTAAATAGAAATCCTGTTGTTACTGTTATCTGCACTTATTTTGTATTTTATGTATACGTAGAAGTGCAAACTAGGACATATTAATGTTGAAATGATTCGTTTTCCAGCATGTAATCTGTGGCCCACTTAAGGTCAAACTGCTCTGTATTTGGCCCCTGAATGAAAATGAGTTTGACACTCCTGGGTTAAAGCAACAGTACCAACATCTGTTCCTGGATAGCTGCTGACCTGCATGTTAGTGACAGAGCAGGGAGACGTGTAAACATGCAGGACAGCGTTCCTCCAGGACCAGGACCACTCTGGGGTCTCACCATGAGGCCGCTCCACCAGGGCACGCCCACAGACAGAACCAGAGTGACATCAGTGAAGAGCAGAGGGAGGGAGTATGACATCACCATGACCCCCAGCATCACCTGACTCACCTGTACAGGTGAAAGTAATGGATTACTCACATTCAGTTGCTCTTATGGGTAATTGTACAGTTTTGAAAATAAGTAATTTTACTTGTACTTAAGTATGTTTTAAAACAAGTAATTAGTTACATTTCTACACCCAACGGATACTGAGTAAATTATTATTTTTTGTTTTGAAATGATAAAACAAGAAAAAAATTAAATAACCAGATAACAATCAAATGCATCACATCATCAGCCGACCAATCAGATTAAACATAATGTACTGAACCTTTTTAAGTTTTTACATGAGATGTTTACTGTAAAATATTAATAACAATAATAATAATTATTATTATTATAGTACTTTTTACACCTCTGCTCAGACATACACAAACACACACACACACACACACACACACGCACGCACGCACGCACGCACGCACGCACACACGCACGCACGCACGCACGCACGCACGCACGCACGCACGCACGCACGCACGCACGCACGCACGCACGCACGCACGCACACACACACACACACACACACACACACACACACACACACACACACACACACACACACACACACACACACACACACACACACACACACACACACACACACACACACACACACACTATGGAAGTCTACCTAACTTTAGGAAACTTATGTCTTCTTTAAATGAAATGATAGAAAATGCCAGATCAGCTGATCACCTTGAATAAGAAAAAACCTAAAGTACTGTTTGATGTCATCAACTCTATTGTTTGTCCTGCTGCTCCTCCCACACCTGTGTGTTGTAAAGCTGACAACAATGATTTTCAAAAGTTTTCTATTAAAAAAATCCAGAATATTACAGATCAACTCCAAAGCTCTCGCCCTGCACGCCTGGTGTTGTTGAGCTTGTTCCTCTTTTAGTCTCAGCTCTGGTAACCAGAATGAAGTCTTCTTTTTGTGGATCCAATATTCTACACCTCCAGCATTTGACACCGTCAGACTGTGTGACCTGGTCGGAATGTCAGGACCAGTCTTTACGTGGTTCTTCTCTTACTTATGGGGGAGGAGCTTTAGTCTCTGCAAATCAGATCCTGTCTGACTTGTTGTGTGGGGTTCCCCAGGGCTCTGTTTTGGGCCTGATTTTGTTCTTACTCTATGTTCTTCCACTAGGAAAAATGATCCAGAGCTTTGATGATGTTGCTGATGATATCCAGCTTTACTGCTCTTTTAACACCTCTGAGATCCAGAAATGAAGCTCTCTGCTGAAATGTCTTGTGCAAGTTAAACAATGGCTCGGTGGAAATTCCCTCCAACTAAACTCAGACAAAATGGAGATGCTGGTGATTGTTCCTGATGACACCAGTATCTGAACAACTTGAGTTTGTCTAATAAAACAAACCTCAGAAATCTAGACATTATCTTTGACGATGTTCTTAGAGCATCACTCAAAACTACTAACAAGGAAGTGTTTTTACCAACTGAGGAACATCTCTAAACTTAGAACAATTGTGTCCAGAGATGATCTTGAAATGATTATCCACGTCTTTGTGTCTTCTCGTTTAGACTACTGTAACAGTTTATGTTCTTGTCTAAACAAAAAGGTCTGATCTTCAGCAGGTACAAAACTCTACGGTGAGGTCACTGACTCACAAACAGAGAGACTCATATTACTCCATTCTAAAAGCTCTTCATTGGCTCTTTTTGTTTACATTTTAAAACCCTGGTGCTAACCTTCAGAGCGTTGCATGGTCAGGCTCCTCCCTCCTACATTAGAGACGTGTTGTGTCCTTGTACCCCCTCTCAGAGGCTGAGGTCTCTGGATCAGAACCTGCTCATGGTCCCTCGTACTCGTTTCAGGACCAGAGGAGATCACTCCTTCCAGGCCGTCGCATCAACGCTCTACAACGTAATTCTGCCTTTCTTACACTCACTTCATTCTGTTTATGTTTTTAAAACCTATTGGTTTCAGAAAGCGTTTTAATTCTAGTGGATTAAGAGTTGTTTTATGACCATCATATTTTGTGAAGCAATTTGTACTTATTCTGTGAAAGGTGAAATACAAATAAACATGAATTACCCCTAGAGCCTTGGGTTCTCCTCTGTGTATAGCCGTGTGCAGAGCTTGTTGTCTGTCCGTCAGCTTCACAGCGTTCCCATCATGCAACACTTCCACAGTCAGATCCCTGGAGACGGACACAGCCATCACCTGCACACACAACGTCAGCATTTATAACACTTTATATTACTGTCATTATTATTAAACAAATACTTATATCACAAACACAATGTCAAACTTTGCAGTTATTCTGTTTTTTAGACACAATTCCTGGAACAATTCACATCTTCACACACTATTAAAAACTCACACCCAAACATCTAAACTTCTGGTCCCAGTTTTTACCCTCAGACAACACACAGGCTGTGAAAACACACACGACATGAGTGTTTGTTACACACAAAAAGGGGAGGAGGGTTTTAAAATGAAATGAAATAAATTACATTTAAATTAATTGACTAAAACCATAATAAAACTGTTATTAAGTCAGTGATTCTCAACATGTGGATCTTTATGTTTTAATTATTATTTAAACAGAAAAAAGGGGAAAACTTTTTAACTCCTTTTTACCGTTTTCTTCGTCTCATTTTGCAACTTCCTTTTTCTCAGTTTTGCCCCTTTTTCAAAAAATCTGACACTTTTTAGTTTTTTTTCAGATTTTAGCTCCTGTTGTCAATAAATTTCACTTTTTCCTCATTTTTGTCCATTTTACTTTTATCTATATTTTATTGATTCTGTCACCATTTTTTTTTGTCCCTTTTCATCCAAATAAGCTCCTTTGCCCAATAATTAACATTACTTTTTTCCCTAAGTTTTGCCTCTTTTTGTTTCACATTTTTGCCCTTTTTCACTATTTTTTGCCACATTTTGCTCATTTACGTAAGCTACTTTTAGCCATTACATACCACTTGTTTCCTTTTTTTGTCATTTTTTTGCCACTCTTGACTGTTTTTGGCCCATTTTAGTAACTTTTCACTCTTTTCTTACCATGTTTTTGCCACTTTTGAACCATTTTTTGCCACCTGTTGGTTGTTTTTATCACCTGACTCATCACTGTTAACGCTTTGTTTACCTTTACCTTAAAATCTAAATGTAAAATGTGAGCTTTAATTTGGTACTTCTGGTGAATTTGCAAATGAGATAAATATTTAGTTTCACCCGTGACATTTAGATTTAACATTTAGAATTAATATTTAACATTTACCATTTAGATTCAACATTTAGAATTAACATTTAACATTCAGATTGAACATTTAGATTTACTATGTAACATATAGATCTAACATTTAGTTAATATAGATTAACATTGACATTATATTTCAAACAGAATAAAATATTTTATAAATATTGCTATGAAACTGGTCAAAAGTAATGTAAAAAAATGCAAATACGTTTTTAAAATGTGTTTTGTTGCTAAATGTTGTAAAAAGCAACTTTTTATTTTAACACGTGCAGCTTTACAATCGGCGCCTCATACGTCTGTGCAAACATACATGGCTTTAAAAACGTCCAATTATGAAAGGTTCCCACGGTGTGACGTCACTCACTTACAATGAAAAAGTGATCATGCGCAGTAAAACAGAAAGAATCGTGGAATCAAACCGTTATCAGGAGAATCGAACCGTGAGGACAGCTCTTGTTTATTAGTTTAATAGTCTCACCTTTTGTTTCTGCTGGAACTCCACAGGTCCTTTAGAGTGTGTGTGTGTGTGTGTGTGTGTGTGCGTGTGTGTGTGTGTGTGTGTGTGTGTGTGTGTGTGTGTAGTTGTTGTTGTTCTGATGGAACACCCTGATCACACGGTCAGGATGTGGGTGTGCTCTCTCTCTCTCTCTCTCTCTCTCTCTCTCTGATTCTCGGTGTTGCGTAACGCGCGTCCTTCGCTTAAATATCGCGGTTTTTTTTTTGCTAATCCTCCGTCCCATTTAAGAAAAAGTCCACTGTGGATCTTAGCGGTTCTCCTCCTGGTTCTCCTGGTTCTGCTGACACTAGTGGAGCCCCCTCCCCTCTGCGTCCTGTCCCTCCTCCCTGTTACCGTTACCGTTACCGTTACCGTTGGACACAGCCTCAGTCCAGGTGAGTGACCTGCTGTAGCTTTAATCTCTATCACATCTGTATCACATCTGCACAAAGCGAAGCTCCAAAGACCAGCCAATGATCGGAGCGGCTCGTGCCAGGGGCGGAACCACATGTTTGTTTACAAAACAACTTTAATCATTAAAGCCTTTGTTTACAAACACAAGCTGCTGCCTTTACTCCTCAGACACTAATAACTAGTAACTATGGTAACTAACTCAACTAAAACCTCCTCTCCTCCAAGTGTTTTATTTCAGGGGTTCTCAACCTTGGGGTCAGGACCCCATTTGACGTCGCTAGATTCCTTCAGGAAACGAATATTTTCTGAACAATTTGAACTAATTTTTGCTTATTTTTACCATTTTTTCTACAATTCCACCAAACTCATCATATTTTAACCTATTTTCATCACTTTTTCTTGTCATATTTTTGCTCCTTTTAATGTATTTTTGCTACATTTCTCCCATTTCTGACACTTCTACATCACATTTTAATGTTCATCACTTATAAACCATTTCTTCCACTTTTACACCTAATGTCACATATGTTGACCCATTATTGTCACTTTTAACCTCTTTTCACCAGATTTCATGAGTAGTTTTGACAATTTAACCACATTCACCATTTGTCATGTGCATTATTTACCAGTTTAAACTAATTATTCCAATATTAACACTTTGAACCCTTTTTACCACTGTTTCTGTCTGTTTTTATCCACTATAATTTACAACTTTTAACCAATTTCTGTGGTTTTTAAAATCCTATTTCACCTCCTTTTCTGTGTTTCTGTTTTCGTGTCTGCTTGGCTGCGCAGTGATTGGCTCTGGCTGAAATAGATATAGATGGCGCACTAGCGCCCCCTCACACACTGAGGTCAAAAGTTGAATAGGTTTCACTTCTGGGCCGTTAGAGGAATGACCACCAGTAGTAGACCATCGTAAAAGAATCAAACATAAACATAGATCTCTCAGAAACTCTGGATATCATCAACTTTAATAATGTAGACAAATAATGTTGTTTAAACAGCTTTAAAACCTAATGATATCTTTTCTTTCTAATCTAATGTGGGTTCTCCATCAGGTCCTGTAACTTTGTTCTGATCAGTCCATGAAAAACCGACAGATTATGGACACAACCTGTCCTATTGATCTACCATTGATCTGAGTTAATAGTCTCTCAATCAGTCGATCAGCACCATCTGAAGATGATCTACTGATCATCATCCAGCAGGTCTGACCTCCTGAGCAGCGCTGTGTCACACACACTCTCAGATGTGAACATTGTGCCATCACTGCGTAAATTGCACATCTAATCAGCTGATTCTGGCCTGACATCAACACGACACGAGAGTTTGAGTGAAAACATGAAAAGAAAGCCTCAGGAGCTCATTGGAGCGACATCCATGGAGGTCCACGCACAGCGACCTCTGCACCACAGCCTAAGCAGACTCTACACGGGCAGCCTCGGCTTTTTCTCTCCCTCACACACTTTATTCTGCATTTTCTCTGTATTATTCAATTATTTTATTGTACTAGAAATGTTAACGACATCATTTTCTGTGTTTTGTGTCAACATTTACTGCAGCTGATCTCTGTGTGTGTGTTTACACCTGCCTGTCAGTCGTACTATTTTCGGCGCAGAAACAATCACCGCAAACAGTTCCAGGTTAGTGTCCCCTGCATTAATTTATTTGCATTTCCTCCTCCCATTATTTTGCGCTCCTTGTGAGATCCGCCAACTTTACATATTCATCAGAGGGAAACGCTCTAAATGGATTATGGAAACATTGTGACGCGCTGACGACATGCAGTCCCGATTCTCTAGGGTTTGTACGCCTTATTAGTGCGTGGAGTGACGTTTGCACACGTTTTAATAGCTCTACAACTTTAGTGAATCGGCCCCTTAGTGCCTACATGTAGATTTAATATTTAGATTTAAATTTAACATTTAGCATTTCGATTTAACATTTATATATAAATGTAACATTTGGATTTAAAACTAATATTTAACATTTACATTTAACATTCAGTTTCAACATTTATATCTAACATTTAATATTTAGCATTTAAATTTAACATTTAGCGTTTAGATTTAAATTTAATGTTTATATATAAATGCAACATTTAGATTTAAAATTAATATTTAACATTTAGATTTAACATTTAGATATAGATTAGCCTTTATATTTAAATGTAACATTTTGATTTAAAAATAGCATTTAGATTTAGATAAACCTTTATTTTTAAATGTAACATTTAGATTTCAAATGAATATTTAACATATAAAAAAATATATCACAAAATTTGCAAATATTGCTGTAAATCTCATCAAACGTAACATAAAAAAAAAATTCACGTTTCCTTAAATGTGTTTTGTTGCTAAATGTTGCTGTTTATTTTAACACGTGCAGCTTTACAATCAGCGCCTTATAACCACATATTAATGTGTCCTCATAGTTTATTCTGTGCTGTGTTCCTTTAACTTTGTGAATGTGAGGATTTATGAAGTGGTTTCATAATGTCTTTAAAAAGCTGTAGAACGTTCTGTATCAGTGATCTGAGCTGATCATGGAGCTATTGTGAAACAGTGAGTGTGTGTTTCTGGAGACACAATGTTCCTCTCACACACACACATCTCTCTCCTCTAAACATCTGCTTCTCATCTGCAGCATTCCTTCATTCCCACATGTGTGTTTAATGAACTCTGTCTCATACACACGCACACACACACACACACACATTCTTGTTTTTGTTTCTCCATATCTCTGACTTTCACTTCCTTCACACAGCACGGAAACAAACACACGTCACACTTCTGCCCACTTACAAGCGTACACGCACACACACACATTTTAAAATCTATATATGTATACTTTTTGACTGCATATGGATTTATTCTCATATTTCAACCTAAAAACTTTATCTTTGCTTTTTATAGTCACTGTTTTGCCAGTAAAAATCCCTTTTTCTTATTTATTGTCCCTTTTTTCAAGTTCTTTTTTACACTTTTATCTGATTTTTGTCCTTTATTTAACCATTTTCTGCCACTTTTCATCCAAATCAGCAACATTTGATGAAAGTAAACACCACTTGTTTCCTTTTTTTCTGAATTTTTCCTATTTTTGTTGCACATTTTGGCCTTTTTCACTATTTTTTGCCACATTTTGGCCATCATGCCAATCCTGATTGGCCTGTGAAGCACAACAGTCCGCAGGGAGGACCCTCCCACTTCCCATAAAAGGAGGACACAGACGGTGCGCACCATTCAAAAACCTCTTGTCCTCTCAGCTATCTCACGTAGACCACAGACAGGATTTTCTTTCTTTCTAGTCGACAAACGCTGGCCGGGCCAACGCCAGCTTAAGACCACACCAGGTTGAGAAGTGGTTAAAACAGCTCTTACCTTGCTCTGCTCGGTGAGTGCTCCAGCGGCCTCTCACTCAGGTGATAGCCCCGCTGCTAGCTCCGTACCACAAGGCCGGTGCTCACAGACCTCAGCAGCCCTTCTGCACACGTCGGTCCAGCTCCATACCACGGTATCCAAGCTTCCAAACTCCAGCGACTCAGCTGCTGTTTGCCAGGAAGAGAGACGATGAGGCTCTGCACCCAAGTCTCCCCAGGAAGCCATCTCCTCCTGCACGGTGGAGGATGACTCCGCAGCTTACTTCCCAGGGTCTTCAGTTCAAGGCACCGAGACCCTCAGCTACGCCTCCACAGCCTCAGCGAGGCTCACCCGCCTGGCCCTGATGTGCCTGTGTGCGCTGGGCACAGAGAAAGAAAAATATGGCCTGACCGCTTTCTTCTCTGCGTGACACGGGCGATCTTACTGTCCTGATGTAATCAGACTTCTGCCCTGAAGGCTGGTGTCGCTCGATAAGCATGTCTACACTACGAGAGTTTCCATATCCCCTAGTGAGACATCTCATGACTCTCGTAACCCCGGTTCTCTGAGTAATATGAGTGAGATGTCTCACCAGACTGCCTTTCTTTCTCAAACAAGGAGAAGAGGTTTGCTTATTTGAATGGTGCGCACCTGTCCGTGTCCTCCTTTTATAGAAGGTGGGAGGGTCTCCCAGCGTACTGTCACGCTTCACCGCCCAATCAGGATTGGCATAGTGAAATAGAGTGCTTCTGAGGAGTGTCGACAGAGGTCACATCCCATAGTGATACATCTCACTCACACAAAAGTAACCTAAAGTTTCCTTTTCCTCCTACATTTTGCCTGTTTTTGTTGCATTAAATACCACCTGTTTCCTTTTTTTGACCCCCTTGGCTGCTTTTGGCATATTTTAGTCACTTTCCACTCTTTTCTTGCCATGTTTTTGCCACTTTTGAACCATTTGATCTATTGATGTCATAATCGTAATTGAATGGTAATTGAGTTTAGATAATTGACTTTGTAATTGTCCTGAATATTATATTAAAAATGTGTCCTTGGGCAAGGCACTTTACTTACATGTCTAGTATGAATGTGGTGTTGTGTGAGTGAGTGTTGGTGGTGGGAGGGGCTGATGGTTCACTATGGCAGTCTGGCTTCTGTCAGTCTGTGACAGGTCCAAAAGTGACAAAAATGTGACAAGAAAAGAGCGAAAAGTGACTAAAATGGACCAAAAACAGTCAAGAGTGGCCAAAAATAAATAAAAAAAAGAGGAATCAGGTGGTATGTGATGACTAAAGGTAGCTTAAATGAGCAAAATGTGGCAAACAATAATGAAAAATGGAGGCAAAATGTAGGGAAAAGGGAATCAAATGTTATTTATTGGGCTAAAGGTAGCTTATTTGGATGAAAAGTGGCACAAAGAACTTAGAAAAAATTAGGAAACAGAAATATTTATTAAAATTGAGAAAAGGGGCAAAAATGGGATAAAGTAAGTTACAAAATGACCAAAGAAAAAGGTTAAAAATGGGTTTAAAAGTTCCTCCTTTTAAGGTTTTTCTGGGGGAATAATAATTAAGATGAAGACTTAAAGAGCCACATATTGAGAATCACTGACGTAATAACAGCGTTACCATGGTTTTAGTAATTGGGAGTCGAGGGTTGCCTTCGATAGAACACCCTCACTTTTGAAATCGCTGCTTCACCCCTAGGCTGGAAAGAAAAAAGCTGTCGTGACCCAATTTGCACGAGAAAAGTACAAAGTTAAATATCCTGAATGTCCATATAAGTGCAGCTACTTTCATCATTTAAAGAACAGTGTCTTTGTCCTCCTTCTCTAACCGTTAACGTGGTTCCTCTGCTTTTCTCCTTCCTTGGTTCTGTTTCAGGCTCCACTATATCATCATCATCATCATGGCGTCCGACCCAGTGCAGGGAGCAGAGCTCAGGTTACAACGTCTCGTTCACTGGTTTGACCCTGAAAGTGCTGCGGTGAGACACCTCTGAGATGATGTTAGAGAACCAAACACTGAGTCTGACTGTCTGTTCTGGTCTGTCCTGGTCCAGGTGGTGACGGTCCTGCTGGGCCTGTTCCAGCTCGTTCTCTCACCATCGTTCATCTACACCATGCAGAGTCCTTCAAAACTCTTCATTCTGTCTCTGCTCCTGGGAGTTCTAGTACGTATCCTAATATAACTGTAACTGTTTTATAGTTTATCCATATCTGGATCAACTGTTTAAAAGAACCTCAGTCATTGTTACAATTATTTGTACAGTTTTATTATTGCTATCAAGCATTGGTCTGAACTGGTCACATGATCTAAACAATCTGTAAAAGTCTATGTGAACTAAACTGTGACTCACTTTTCATTCAGTGACAACAGTCACTAATCACTATATCCTCTCTGGTGACATTTTATTTTGACGCTGTTACGGTTAGCTGTTGGTGTGGACCCAAATGCAGGAAAAGATGGAGGCAGGAGAAGCGTTCTTGGAACCAATCCATGTTTTTAATTCAAAAATCCAAACTAAAATCCAAAACAGGCAGCATGAAGGAATCAGGGAACAAGACCAGACACGAGGAAGGTGACAACTAACCTGACATCACACAATGATCACGCAGTCACATTGTGTCCAAACACTCAGCTAAATAGTGGAGGAGGCCTGATTGGGAATGGGCCACACCTGGGTGGAAACACGAGGGAGCTAATCAATCACCACCCAAGCACACAGACATCACTGAGGGGTGGAGCCACAAACAGGAATCACTGAAACACCGACAAGACTCAGAATAAACAAAGACACCGAATAACAAAACACCCAACAGAACATAACAGACGCCCCCTTATATGGCATTTTTTAAAGCAAGTAATTGATATTTACATCATATTATTATTATTATCAGAATCATTTCTAACACTTACATAGTGGTCGTCATCATATCCACAAAGACGCTTTAGATCAAGAGAAAACATGAGCAAAATTACTACTATTTAATGTTGATAAAAGAGTTTCACATACGCACATAAAAGAACACAAACAAGTAAATAAAAACAAATTTAAATATCTTAGTAACAGGTTCAAAATAAAAATGATTAATATTATCAGAATAAGGCTTTGCACAAAAACAAGATACAAATCAAAGATATATAAATAGTGGTGGGTTGGCTCATCAAGTATTCTTTTTAATTTAAATACTTATGACTAAAATTTTTTACTATTGACATTCATATTTTGTGAAAAG